>NC_073402.1:26229085-26471585 GCF_028641065.1 Leucoraja erinaceus | reverse complement strand
AGTATATTCACCCTGTTTGTGATGAATGATTCTACACTCCCCCCCCCCTCCCCACCACCACCTCTGCTTTCAAAACACAATTTAAATCCTTCCTGCCTGAGCTGATGTCAATGGAATATTTCCACTACTCTACCACACACCACCACCCCCCCTCCACTCAATGTCTCCATTCACCCTCATCTCCTGTTCCTTCCCTCACTTCATCTCCCCCCTCCCTCCCCTCTCACAAATGAAAATAAGAAATCAAATCATCTCCACATCAGCACACACTGCCTCCCTCCAAAGGCAGGTGGCTGCAGGAGGTGGAGGAGGATGCTTCTGCTCTGTGTAGCTGGCAAGATATTGCAGTGGAGAGAGCAGGGGAGAGCAGGGAGCGATGGAGAGGGAGGGACGGAGAGAGGGAGAGAAGGGAACGATGGTGTCAGGAGAGGGATGAGACTTCAACCAAGAGTCAGCGTGTGTTGCAGTCCGCATTTTGGCTGGCTGGAATAAAATGAATGCCGGCTGCTGGATTTCACTGCCTTTTGGGTTTTATGCTGCTGTGTCTTGAGTTCGGCCACTGCTCGGTCTGATTGGGAGTATGGGGCTCACTCGGGCACCTCAAGACAATTCCAGAGGCCTCAAGTGCATCTCAGAGCAATGACAGAACAGGGAAAGGGGGGGAAATAAACCTATAGCAGCTCCATCGTAACCCTTGAGGTACCAGTCGATAGTGTCGGTACCATAGCAACATATCACTCGTTGGCCAGTGATCATTCATTTAATAGGTGGTTGATGACATCATTGCACAAGTCTGCAGCTAAATTTTAAGAATGAAAATAAGAGTAATATTTTTTTTATAATGGGGGAAAAGACATATTTACACTCGCAGGTTTACGTGACTTGTTCAATGGAAATTTTGAACAAATGCATTTATGCTGGAACAGAAATTTGTTTTTTTTTTTTTGTAAATTCTGAGGTAAAATGTGATTTTTGTATTTGTGCGATCATCACGTTTGCTTTTGCTTTCATGAACGTGAACATGTTGGGCTGGGGCCTTCTGGTTAGACAGCACCAGTGTACCTTCCCAGCGAGTGTTGACAGCAGAGGGGGCATCAGCGAGAGGAGGGGGGGTTTGTGTGATCTGATGGGGGTATTCTACATGATAATAGGGTTCATTGAGGTAGCCGCTGAGATGTATTTCCATTCGCAAAAGAACAATTGAAACATTATAAGATTGTTAAGGGCTTGGACACGCTAGAGGCAGGAAACATGTTCCCGATGTTGGGGGAGTCCAGAACCAGGGGCCACACACAGTTTAAGAATAAGGAGTAAGCCATTTAGAACGGAGACAAGGAAACAATTTTTCTCATGGAGAGTGGTGAGTCTGTGGAATTCTCTGCCTGGTGGAGGCAGGTTCTCTGGATGCTTTCAAGAGAGAGCTAGATAGGGCTCTTTAAAAATAGCAGAGTCAGGGGATATGGGGAGAAGGCAGGAACGGGGCACTGATTGGGGATGATCAGCCATGATCACATTGAATGGCGGTGCTGGCTCGAAGGGCCGAATGGCCTACTCCTGCACATTGTCTATTGTCTATTTATCAAGGGCCAGGAAACTAGGATGGTCACCTGTAGACACAGGAACAGACCCTTCAGTCCATAATGTCATAGTGTGGAAACAGGACCTCCAGCCCAACTTGCCCATGCCGACCAACAGGCCCCATCTACCCCAGTCCCACCTGACTCTGTTTGGCCCATATCCCTCCAAACCTATCCTATCCATGTACTGTCCAAATGTTTTTTAAATGTTGTGGTATTACCTGCCTCAACGACTTCCCTAGTTCCATATACCCACCAACCTATGTGTAAAATACGTTGCCCCTCAGGTTCCTATTAAATCTTTCCACTTTTCCCCCTTAAACCTATGCCCTCTGGTTCTTGATTTCCCTACTCTGGGTAAAAGTCTGTGTACATTTACCCGATTCATTCCTCTCCTGATCTTATGCACCTCTATAAGATCACCCCTCGTCCTCTGGTGCTTCAAGGAATAAAGTCCTAGCCTTCTCAACCACTCCATCTTTACTGTAGCTCTGGCCCTCAAGTCCTGGCAACGTCACTCCTCATAAATCTTCTCTGCACCCGTTCCAGTTTAACGCTATCTTTGCTATAACGGTGACCAAAACTGAACATGAGTGTAGCTGCTCCCTCACCAAAGTCTTGTACCAACTGTCTACGTTGAACATGATGCAAAACTATGGAGCGAAGGAAATAGGGTTTTGTGTTTAATCTTTGGTTTAAGCTAGCATCTGCAGTTCCTTCCTACACGTTTGTTGCCTCCCTGTTTGGTGATGAGGTCCATTTCCGATGGAGACACTGGTCACCCAGGCACCATTTAATGAATTCTCTCTCACGCAGCCTGTCATCAACTGCACGGATCGCTGGAGTAACACAGCGGGCCAGGCAGCATCTCTGGAGAACATGGATTAGGCCCTCCACAGGTGCTGTCTGAGCTACTCCAGGGGATGGGAGATTGCAACCTTCACGTGGTCCGCCCTGTTTCGACAAATGCAATCAACCCTGCGTGCACAATCAAATAAGATCAAATAGAACAAGTTGTCCGACAACTTTAGGCTGTGCACGCCGTACACAAGAAGAAGAAGCTACTCCAGCATTTTGTGCATTGCTCTAGACTCCAGTATCTACAGTTCCTTGTTTCTCCATCATCAGCCACATTTTGATTCGGCTGCAGATATGTGGCCCTTGTGGCTAAAGGGATCAGAGGGCATGGAGAGAAGGCAGGTACAGGATACTGAGTTGGATGATCAGCCATGATCATATTGAATGGTGGTGCAGGCTCGAACGGCCGAATGGCCTACTCCTGCATCTAATTTCTATGCTTCTATGTACCGTGTAGGAAGGAACTGCAGAGACTGGTTTAAACCGAAGATAGACTCAAAAATCTGGATTAACTCAGTGGAACAGGCCGTATCTCTGGAGAGAAGGAATGTGGAATGTTTTGGGTCGAGACCCTTCTTCAGAACCTTCTTTAGTGCAGAGATGTCCCAACACAGAGATGCCCCACTGTGTTTCTTCACCTCTGTATTTTTCTTTACCGACTCTGTCCATCTCTCATTTTGCCCCCTGCATCAAATGCTAAGTAGTTTCACTTTCTCATTCAGCATGAAGGCCTCAAGGAAACAAGAACATTTAATTGGGTCCACGAGTGAACAGCTCGTTCTCCTTTGTTACCTGTGGGATTCTCAGCGGGTCTTTCTGGCTCCTCACCTGAAACACCATGGTCCTCTCTCTCGCTCCCCCGCTCTCACTTTTGCTCGCTCCTTTGCTTTTTTTGCGCTCTCTTGATGGCCCTCATGTTCTCTAGTTCACTCTCGATCTCACTCGCATTCTCGCTTTCGATCCTGTTCGCTCTAGTTCATGCTCTTTGCGCTGTGTCTCTGTCTCTCTGTCTCTCTGTCTCTCTGTCTCTCTGTCTCTCTGTCTCTCTCTGTCTCTCTCTCTCTGTCTCTCTCTGTGTCTCTCTCTGTGTCTCTCTCTCTCTGTCTCTCTCTCTGTCTCTCTCTCTCTCTCTCTCTCTCTCTCTCTCTCTCTGTCTCTCTCTCTCTGTCTCTCTCTCTCTCTCTCTCTCTCTCTCTCTGTCGCTCTCTCTCTGTCTCTCTCTGAAACCCAACACTGTTCATTCTCCCGCCAGACAGCTCACTCTTTCCCGATGCATTGTAAAGTTGAAGTCATTCCATGCTAGAGAGTGGGCAAGTGCAGGATTTAAGTTAGCTGCCTTTTGTAAAGATACTGTTCAACATGGGCAAACGAGTGTGAGGTTGCAGGACATATTTACTGCTATGTATGATTGAGACCGCTATTCAGGGGCAGCACGGTGGCGCTGCGGTAGAGTTGCTGCCTCACAGTGGCGGAGATTGGGTTCGATCCTGACCAGGGGCTGCACGGGGTGGGGCACAGCGGTAGAGTTGCTGCCTCACAGTGGCAGAGACCCGGGTTCGATCCTGACAATGGTTGTTTGTCTGTACGGAGTTTGTACGTTCCTCCCGTGGCCTGCGTGGGTTTTCTCTGGGATCTCCGGTTTCCTCCCACACTCCAAAGGCGTACAGGTTTGTAGATTAATTAGCTTGGTAAAATTGTAAATTGTCCCTAGTGTGTAGGATAATGTTAGTGTACGGGGATCGCTGGTTGGCGCGGATTCTGAGGTTGGAAGGCCCTGTTTCCGCGCTGTATCTCTAAACTAAACAATTGATTTCTGTCTATGTGGAGTTTGCATGTTCTCCCTGCGATCGCAAGGGTTTTCTCCGGGTGCTCCGGTTTCCTCCCACATTCGAAAGACATGCAGGTTTATTGCTCCCTGTAAATTGTCACGAGTGTGTAGGATAGAACGAGTGTACGGGTGATTGTGGTCGGCATGGGCCGAAGGGCCTGTTTCCATGCTGTATCACTCTATACTATAAACATGGCAGGAATACTATTTTATATATTTCAAATTTTTAGGAAAACATTTACAATTGAATCCAACCATTGCACTGCTGACCTGCTTTGATTCCCAAAATATATTTTTGGTTATAAGGAACTCTATTTTTAATCATCGTTGTGTAATCATTAATTGGTTTGATCTGACCATCATATCAAATGCCCAATTATTTTGACCACATAGTCTACAGACTTTGCGATTTTTAATTTACTTTTTGTCCAGCAGTCATACTTTTTCCCCCAATAGTGCAGCAGTTCTGAAGCCGAATTCAACAGCAGTCTGAAGAAGGGTTCTGACCCAAAACGTCACCCATCCTTTCTCTCCAGAGAAGCTGCTGACCCGCTGAGTTACTCTGGCACTCTGTCTAACATTGTAAAGTAATTCAATGTGTGTTTGCACTCTTTGCCTGCACCTGTGTGTTATATCATCATGTATATTGTGCACTGTTGCCAGATTTGCAGTTTAATGTAAAATGGTTTCTCAGTAGCACAGTTATCCAGGTATAATCCCCTCGAGTGAATATCGCTCACCCACGATATTCAGTTGGTTTGTAGCGCTCGCTAAAATTATCACGGGTTGCAATGACCAAACCCATGTTTTAGTTGTGGAGAAATTGCAACGTTTGCTCTTACATACTTGGCTAATAAATTCTTTGTGTCTTGTATCTTGAAATGCTGCACTTGGGTCAGTAGAGGGTTGTGTAATTATATATGTCGTGGTTGTGATTGAATACTTTATTGTCACCTGTGACAAGTCACAGTGAAATTCCTTGCTTGCGTACCTAGCCAGGTATGCAAATAGTTGCCACATAAAGGGCGTTTACAAAGTTACAAATCCCCCTCTGGAACGCGCCAGGTCCCCCCTTTGTTCAACCCCACACCCACATCCCCTCACGGCGATCCACCCATGCCAGGTCCCCGATGTTCTGTCCCCCGCCCCCCAAGGCGGTCCCCCCCCTCCTTGGTTCCTTCCCTCAGCAGCGACATCATCACTTTCACGTGGTCCATCCTCATCCGCTGGTCGGCGCCCTCATCAACCGCCCCAGCCGCGATCTCCAGCCGCGATCTCCATCGACTCGCGGTGCACGGGCTCAGTCCGCCATGGGCTCTGCGGGAGTTCCGGTTTGCGACATAATATATCGACTATGTGACACGATGGTGAGGTCCATGCTGATAGTCGGTGCACGAGATATTATGAGCAGGGTCTGTGTGAAGGCAGCACTCCTATCTGTGTGGGTGTTTGACGTAACTCGGTTACATCACTGCAACGTATATCCCATGGTATTGTGGGTCAGCCCTGGACATGTTGGAGTGTGACGTCCCTCTATGTTTGTGTATGTTTGTCATCATGAGTTGGAGCAACTGCAGTCTCCTGCGATATATTTACATCTTTAACACTTGCATGGTGGTACATTTGATGTGAACTACCCTCTGATGCGCCGGGACAGCATGAGTTGAGAAAGGTTGTAGGGCACTGCAGAAAGGACTTGATAGAGGATGATGAGAGGGGATCAGCTTTGAAGTTTAGGGGGCAGCACTTCTTTACTTGGTAGCTGTGTAGCGTGAATCATTTTAAAAATAAATTGGTGGGCAGGGAATGGAGAATGAGCGCAGGTATATGGGGGGAGATTATGTGTTCGGTGAAGGGTCGAACTTTAAAAGTGAACTTAATTAGAATCAGTCACACAGTGTGGAAACAGGCCCTTTGGCCCAACTTGCCCTCACCAACCAACATGTCCCATCTTCACTTGTCCCACCTGTCTGTGTTTGGCCCACATCCCTCTAACCCTGTCCTATCCATGTATCTGTCTAATTGTTTCTTAAACGTGGTACTAGTCCCAGCCTCAATAACCTCCTCAAGCAGCTTGTTCCATATATCCACAACCCTTTGTGTAGAAAAAGTTACCCCTCGGATTCCTTTTCAATCTTTCCTCCTTCACCTTAAACCTATGTCCTCTGGTCCTCGATTCCCCATACTCCGTGCACCTAGTGTGGCTGTGAGTTGATTTTGGATGCTGTAAGGTTGAGGTTCAGTTTTATCAGCAGATTATTCAGTGAGAAGTTGGGACAGGAATAGGCGTGAAAGTTATTTTTTCACAACTGCCCTGTCATTGGACAAGATGGTGGTTAATGTTTAGTTTGGTTTAGCGATACAGCACGGAAACAGGTCCCTTTGGTCCACAGAGTCCACGCCAACCAGCGATTCGCGTACGCCAAGACTATCCTATACACGCTAGTCAAAGTTGTACAATTTTACCAAGCCAATTAGCCGACAAACCTGTACCTCTTTGGAATGTGGGAGGAAACTGGAGATCCCCGAGAAATCCCACGCAGGTTACGGGGAGAACGTGCAAACTCCGTACAGCCAGCACCCGTAGTCAGGATGGAGCCTGGGTCTCTGGCGCTGTGAGGCAGCAACTCTACCGCCGCGCCAACATGCTGCCCGTTAATCTGCTATGATTTCCCCATAAACTGCGATTAATTGAACCAAATGTTGTTGATTTAATTCTTGAACATCTGCAGCTGAACATGCACCATTCTCTGGGAAAGAGAATTCCCAGAGATTTGGAACCTTTGGAGTGAACAAATCTCTCATCTGAGTCCTAAATAACGATTTATAAGGATCATGTGACATTGGAGCAGAATTAGGCCATTTGGCCCATCGCGTATACCTTGCCCTTCTATCGTGTCTGGTCTATTTTTCCCTCAACCCAATTCTCCTGCCTGCTCCCCATAACTTTGTTGCCTTTACTAATCAAGTATCTGTCGATCTCTACTTTAAAAATACCCAATGACGGCCTCCACAGCTGTCTGTAGCAATAAATTCCACAGATTCACCACCCTCTGGATAAAGAATTTCCTCCTCATCTCCATTCCAAAGATTTGTCCTTTTATTCTGAGGCTGCACCTCTGGTCCTAGACTCTCCCTCTAGTGGAAACTCGTAACCTGGATCACCTCATACTCCCCTTGAACCTCTCCGCTCCGAAGAAAATAATCCCAGATATGATTCAGATAACTGAAGTCCCTGAGCAAAGAAACAAAGTTCTGGAGGAACTTGGGTAGCATCTGTGGAGGGAATGGACAGACAACGTTTTGGGTCAGGATCCTTCTTCAGATTGATGGGGTGGGGGAGAGAATGCTGGAAAAGAGAGGCAGGAATGGGATATAGCCTGCCTAGTTGCAAAGCCCGGAAAGGTGTTGTCAAGCTGGAAAGGGTACGGAGAAGATTTACTAGGATGTTGCCAGGACTAGAGGGTCTGAGCTATAGGGAGAGGTTGAGCAGGGTGGGACTCTATTCCATGGAGCGCAGGAGGGTGAGGGGTGATCTTACAGAGGTGTATAAGATCATGAGAGGAATAGATTGGGTAGATGCACAGAGTCTCTTGTCCTGAGTTGGTGAATCGAGGATTAGGGGACATACAGCAGGTTTAAGATGAAGGGGAAAAGATTTAATAGGAGTCTGCGTGAGGGTGAGTGCATGGAATGAGCTGCCAGAGGAGGTAGTTGAGGCAACGTTTAAGAAACAGTTAGACAGGTACATGGATAGGACAGGTTTGGAGGGATATGGACCAAATGCGGGCAAGTGGGGCTAGTGTATAACCATATAACCATATAACAATTACAGCACGGAAACAGGCCATCTCGGTCCTACAAGTCCATGCCGAACAAATTTTTTTTTTCCCCTTAGTCCCACCTGCCTGCACTCATACCATAACCCTCCATTCCCTTCTCATCCATATTGTAGCTGGGACATGTTGGCCGGCGCGGACAAGTTTGGCCCGAAGGGCCTGTTTCCACGCGGTATCATTCTATGACTCTAAATGTTAGGTGGATACAGGTGAGATAGTGCCAAGGGGTAGAAGCGAGAAGGAGAAGGGTGTCAAATAATGAAAGAATAGGAGGAATAAAATGAAAAGTTGGTGGTGGATATGGTGGAAAGGTGCATGGGAGGGGACAGAGAGGGCCGGAAAGGAAATGAGGAAACTTAAGGATTGGAGTGATGGGAAATGGACGTAAGCATGAGAGGAAAAGGACAGGTTCACGGCAAAATCTGTTGGAGAATGCTGTGTTCATACTTTTGGGATGTTGGTTACTCGGGTGGAATATGAGATGTTGTTCCTTCAGTTTGCATGTGTGTGTGTGTGTGTGTATGTGGCTTCACCCTGGCAGTAAAATAGCCCATGGACAGAAGGATCAATGTGGGAATGGGAGGGGGAGTTTTATAATGGTTTGTGACCGGGAGCAGCAGCAGAGCTTGGTGGACAGAACGCAAGTGCTCGGCAAAATGGTCGCCACGTCCACCTTTGGTGTTGCCGGTGTAGAGGAGGGCAGAATACGACACACAAGGTTGGAAGAGCTGCAAGTGAACCCTGGTCTCACCTGGAAGGGCTGGATGGAGGTGAGCTAGGTAAAGGGACAGGTGTTACACCTTCTGCAGTTGCAGGGGAAAGAACATGGGGAGAGGAGCGGGTAGGTTGGGAGGGGTGAGCAAACCATGAGAATTGCCAAGAGAATGGTCTCCATGGAACCTGCAGGTTGATTGGCATGGGGTAAATGTTAAAAAACAGTGGATTTTTTTGTGTGTGTGTGTGTGTGTGTGTGTATCGCTGGTCGGTGCGGACTCAGTGGGCCGTGGGGCCTGTTTCCGCGCTGTATCTATGAACTAAAACTAAAGCTGAACTAATTCAGATTAAGTCAAAAAGTCACCAGAGGGAGGTTGGGTATCACTGAAAAGTCCAACATCTTTACTGTGGAAGAGGTCAAGATAACTTCTGTCCTAGAAGGAACTGCAGATGTTCGTAATCGAAGGTCTGAAGAAGGGTTTTGGCCCGAAACGTTGCCTATTTCCTTCGTTCCATAGATGCTGCTGCACCCGCTGAGTTTCTCCAGCATTTTTGTCCAACTTCTGTCCTTGCCTGTCTTGCAACAGTAAATCCACTGGCAGCCAGTTCTGAATGTTACAGTAAGTGCTGAAATTATGGCTGCTCTCAGCAGTGGGCTAATTTAGTTTGAAGTGTGATATTTGTTATGACTTTTTTTCCACACATTCATGCTTCACAACTGTTGCATAATTTTCACTTCACATCTCCATGGCATTGCGGGATTTTGCAGACGGCATCATGAAAGCTGATGTTAATCAAGCTGGGACATTGCACTGAGCTCTCCTGGTGCTATAGTGAATCTTACTCAGTAACACATGACTGCATTGACTAGGGAGATATATCCAGGAATAGGGGAGAGTCATTCAGCTTCATGTTTTTGGAAACATTGAATTGATTGAAAGATACAGTGTGGAAACAGGCCCTTCGGCCCGTTCGAGACCATGCCTCCAGTTTCTTCCCAGCTGTTATCAGGCAACTGAACCATTTTATCAACAACTAGCGAGCGGTCTTGAGCTACTATTTACCTCACTGGAGACCCTCCGACTATCTCTAATCAGACCTTACTGGACGTTATCTTACATTAAACATTGTTCCCTTTATCATGTATCTGTACACTGTGGATGGCCCGGTTGTAGTCATGTATTGTCTTTCAGCAGACTTGTTAACATGCAACAGAAGTTTTTCACTATACACGTAACATTAGATTAAAATAACTAACCTGTTAACCCAGTACCTGTGTAAATAATCGATCGCCTCTTCACACTAAGTGCAATGTTATCCCACTTCCTCGTCCACTCCCTGCACACTCTGGGCAATTTAGAGGCCATTAACCTACAAACCCACGTGTCTTGGGGTGTGGGAGGAAACCTGAGCAGCTGGAGGAAACCCACGTGGTCACAGAGAGAACGTGCAAACTCCACAAAGATAAGCCCCGAGGTCAGGATCGGGTAACTCTACCCCTTCGCCACTGTGCCATGAGGTAATAATAGGTGTCGGCTGTTGCCCACCTTTTCGTCATTTACCCATGTGTATTAAAAAAAATGAGAGGTGTATATCGGGTAATCGCACAGAGTCTCTTGCCCAGAGTTGGGGAATCGAGGACCAGAGGACATATGTTTAAACTGATGGGGGTAAAGATTTAAGAAGAATCCGAGGGGTAACTTTTTCACTCAAGGGGTGGTTGGTGCATGGAACGAGTTGGCAGAGGAGATAGTTGAGGCAGGGACTATCGTAAACGTTTAAGAAACATTTAGACGGGTACATGGATAGGACAGGTTTAGAGGGATATGGGGCAAACGCAGGCAGGCAGGACTAGTGCAGATGGGACATGTTGGCCAGTGTGGGCAAGTTGAGCTGAAGGGTCTGTTTCCACGCTGTATCACTCTATGACTCTGTGTCGTAAAACCCTCACTGAATGAAAATCTGCTTGTCAGAATATTGAAATATTTAATTTCCCCCATTCCCCAAGCTATCCACTAACTACAGCTGAACGGTTAAATGTTTCAGATCACCTAAACATGAAGAGGTGTTTCTTTTCATCACCGTCCACAGCCTGGTTTTGATTTTCTTTCCTCCGTGCCTCCTTGCTGAAGACTTTGCTCCCCCTACTGTACCTGCACGTGGGGAAATAATGTGTGTCCATCTGTGAGCAAGCTTGAGGGGCTGGCTCATGTACTGCTGCTTCAGTATCTCAGCCATTCTGTCCATAATAATCAAACAAGGCGCATTAATTGGAACGCTCCTTGAAATCATGAACTCAGGGGCATTAACTGCCAAGAAAAACTGTTCTTAATTTAACCCTGTGTGTAGGAAGGAACTGCAGATACTGGTTTACACCGAAGATCGGCGCAAAATGCTGGAGTAACTCAGCGGGACGTAATGGGCGATATTTTGGGCCAGATCTGAAGAAGGTTTCTCGACCCGAAACGTCACCCATTCCTTCTATCCAGAGATGCTGCCTGGACCACTGAGTTGCTCCAGCATTTTGTGCCTATCTTAATTTAACCCCTATGGCACAATTCATTAGTTTTAGTTGAGAGACACACCTCACAAAAAAGGCCACTGCGGCACACCGAGTCCGCTCCGACCAGCGATCCCCGCACAATAACGCTATCCTACACACACTACGGGTGATTTGCAATTTTCCCATTCCAGGGGGGATTGTACAAACTCCGTGCAGACAGCACCCGTAGTCGGGATCGAACCCGGGTCTCTGGCGCTGTGAGGCAGCAACTCTACCGCTGTGCCCTTCACTTACTGAACATACCCTTGTTCAGTTGGTGGCTGTGACACGGTGTAACATTCTGTTGGTCAACATTCCATGTTTTCCTCAAGATGCATTTTTGAGAGGCACTAATCCATGCGAATTTTGGTGTCAAATTACAATTATTGTTGCTTTATCCGTGGGAAAATTGCAGACTGATTCTTTTTTAAATCCCTGGTTGGTCAACATTCTCCGAATCCCAATGCAATGCTGTTTTAACGTAGCTCCATACAATAATTGCCTGATATTCAAATGTTTGATTTACAGATTTTTGCTGCATGCTGTTGACTCTTTGAGGTTTGTGCCTCCAACTTAGATAGATATTTTTTTATAACCATAATGAATAGCGCAACACTAATGGTGGACGGGAATGCACTGAAACTCAACAGCCATTGTGCCTTTTGACAAACTGTCTTGCTTTATAAAGTTTTGCTTCAGTCAAGTCTAGTCGGGTTTATTGTTGTATGCTCAGTTACTGTAAGGTGCAAGCACAATGCAAATCTTACTTGCGGTAAAACATTTCAAAGAATGTTAGCAAACACTCAAATTTATCCTTGGAGAGGGTGCAACAAGATGGTAGCTTGAGTCATATAGCATGGAAACAGGCCCAGTGGCCCAACTTGCCCACACCAACCAACATGCCCCATCTACACTAGTCCCACCTGTCCTGTCTATGTTTAGTCCCACCTGTCTATGTTTGACCCATGTCCCATTAAACCTGTCCTATCCATGTACCTGTATAACTGTTTCTTAAACTTTGCCATAATCCCTGCCTCAACTACCTCCTCCGGCAGCTCGTTCCATACACCCACCACCCTTTGTGCAAAAAAAGTAACCCCTCAGATTCCTATTAAATCTTTCCCTCCCCCTCACATTAAACCAATGTGTCCCCTGGTTCTCGGTACCCCTACTCTGGGCAAGAATCTCTGTGCGTTTACCCGATCTATTCCTCTCCCGATTTTGTAATTAAGCAGTAAAAAGGGAACGTTCTTTCCAGCGAATGATTTCTGCAGTGAAGATGAGCAAATTTTCCAGTTAACGTCAAACACTAATTTCACTGGTACACAAAAAAGCTGGAGAAACTCAGCGGGTGCAGCAGCATCTATGGAGTGAAGGAAATAGAATCGAAGGTACACAAAATAAATGAGTTTCTCCAGCTATTTTGTGTACCTTCGATTTTCCCGCATCTGCAGCTCCTTCTTAAACACTAATTTCACTTCTCTTCTTGGAGATCTTCCGAGTGTGAGATAGTGGCTGGAAAGTGAACCAGACACAGGGAACGGCAGAGTCTGGAATAGAGTCATAGAGTGATACCGTGTGGAAACAGGCCATTTGACCCAACTTGCCCATGCTGGCCAACAAGTCCCAGCTACACTAGTCCCACCTGCCCGCATTTGGCCCACATCCCTCCAAACCTGTCCTATCCATGTACCTGTCTAACTGTTTCTTAAACATTGCGATAGTCCCTGCCCCAACTACCTCTTCTGACAGCTCGTTCCAAACCCCCACCACCCTTTGTGTGGAAAAAGTTACCCCTCAGATTACTATTAAATCTTTTCCCCTTCAGCATGAGCCTATGTCTACTGGTCTTGGATGGCACTGTTCGCAAACCGTGCTGTGATACGGCCCGATACGGCACACCTGAATGTACCGGTCAAAGGTGGTCCATATCCCTCCAAACCACTTATCCATTTACACAGGTACATGGATAGGACAGGTTTACAGAAATCTTGAGCAAAGTACAAAATGCTGGAGTAACTCAGCGGGTCAGGCAGCATCTGTGGAGAGAATGGATGGACATCTGGAGATGGGCGTCACAACAGTCTGAAGGGTCCTGAACCAAAATGCTCATTCCATCCACAGATGCTGCCTGACCCGCTGAGTTACTCCAGCACTTTGTGATGTGCGTATAGTGGGATGGGACGTAACTGGTTGGTATCGGAGCCAGAGACGGAATCTCAACCTGATTAAAATCTCACGGGCCGCTGTCAGACTGCCTGGTATTATTTTAGTAATAAGAAAGGAACTGCAGATGCTGGTTTATACCTGAGATAGCCGCAAAGTGCTGGAGTAACTTGGCGGGTCAGGCAGCATCTCTGGAGGAAATGGATTGGTGGCATTTCGGGTTGGGACCCTTCTTCAGACTGTGTCTATCGGGTCTGACGATTAGGGTGTTATAATGAAAGGCCTATGGGTGCGGATGACATATTCAGGAGCAGCCTCTGTGGAGTTATACTGAAGGAGCGTGATCTTTAGATATATGGCTATTAGATGTCCAAGTCCATCCCATCTTTACAGTCGGGCGCTTTGAGGTACAACAAGAGGAGAGGGATTATTCCCAGCGGAATATTTATCCCTTGGTGAGCATCAGTGAAGGAATTTATTACATTGATGTGTCTGGGTTTGCCCTGTGCTGAAGTTAGCTGCTGCATGTTCTACTTTACAATGGGAGCAGTGATTACAGGTTGCAGCCATATTAGCAGCGAAAGCCACACGAGATGAGCGGCACCTCCTTCTCCACTCAATCTGTTTCCACTCTTCAGAACACGAGCCTGTTAAAGCAGTTGGCAGGATTGCAGTTAATTTGTGCCTTAACCGTAATACTCTTGTCCATTGACTACAGTTTTGACATTTTCAATTGGCACCTGGGCTCACGGCTTCTCGGGCGAACTCAGGATTCTTGTTACTCGGGCAGTGGCAACTGTTTCCGAAATGTCCAGCGCTAATTCAGACGTCATGACCCCGTTCTGAACCTCCCCCCCTCCCCCCCCCCCCCCCCCCCAATAAATTACTAACTCCTTCCCAAGGGAAAGAATAATTACAATGGTACAGCACCCCTGACAAGCACAGTGGACACTTTTCATTTAGTTTAGTCTCATGTGTACTGAGGTACAGTGAAAAGCTTAAGGTGGACACAAAAAGCTGGAGTAATTCAGCGGGTCAGGCAGCATCTCTGGAGATGAAGAATAGGTGATGTTTCGGGTCGAGACCCTTCTTCAGAATTCTGAGATGCCGCCTGACTCGCTGAGTTACCTGAGGGGGAATCTTTTTACACAATGGGTGGTAGGTTGGAATGAGCTGCCAGAGGAGATAGTTGAGGCAAGTACTATCACAATGTTTAAAAAAGATTTGGACAGGTACATGGACAGGGTAGGTTTACAGGGATATGGGACAGGCGCAAGCAGGTGAGACAAGTGTTGATGGGGCATGTTGGTTGGCGTGGGCAAGTTAGGGTCTGTTTCTGCGCTGTATGATGCTATGGATGGAAGACACAAAAAGCTGGAGTAACTCAGCGGGACATGCAACATCCCTGAACATAAGGAATGGGTGATGTTTCGAATCGAGGCCCTTCTTTAGACGAGTTAGGGGGAAGGGCGAGAGATATAGACGATGATGTAGAGAGTTAAATACCAATGAATGAAAGATATGCAAAAAAAGTAACGATGATAAATGAAACGGGCCCATTGTAAGCTGTTTGCTGGGTGTAAACGAGAAGCTGGTGCGACTTGGGTGGGGGAGGAATGGAGAGAGAGGGAATGCCAGGGTTACTTGAAGTTGGAGAAATCAAGATTCATACCACTGGGCTGAAAGCTGCCCACAAGCGAAATATGAGATGCTGTTCTGCCAAGTTGCGTCTATCCTCACCTCTCCCTGACAACGGAGGAATCCTAGGAAGGAACGATCAGTGTGGGAATGGGAAGGAGACTTATGCCCCTGTCCCACTTAGGAAACCTGAACGGAAACCTCTGGTGACTTTGCGTCCCACGCAAGATTTCCGTGCGGTTCCCGGAGGTTGCAGGTGGTTGCCGGAGGTTGCAGGTAGTGGAAGCAGGTAGGGAGACTGACAAAAACCTCTGGGAACCTCCGGAAACCACACGGAAACCTTGGGTGGGACGCAAAGTCTCCAGAGGTTTCCGTTCAGGTTTCCTAAGTGGGACAGGGGCATTAGTGTTTACCAACCAGGTGCACCTACCTATGTCACAGGTAGACATACCGATGAAACGTCTGTCTAAACTCCCTTCCCGTTATGATTCTAATGGTTCTCAGCTCTAGATGATGCACATTTAGTTTTGTTCCAGGCATCTGTTTCACGGGTGGAGAACGGGTGGAGCAGATGCCAGAGCATGTTGAACGCATCTTTCAGGTTTTATAGGTGAATCGAAGTATAAATTGGATTTTCAGCCAAATATTTAAAGCCAACAGGATGCCGAATGCGGAAAGTAGTTTGGAAAACCTGATATATCAACCTCAGCGGCCCGCTGGTTCAACCAAAACCATGTGGGGATCTATGGCAGGAAAGATAGTGTTGAAGAGTGCGGATGTTGCCAGGACTTGAGGGCCTGAGCTATCAGGAGAGGTTTAGTTTAGTTTAGAGATACAGCGCGGAAAATATGCCCTTCGGCCCACCGAGTCCGCACTGACCAGCGATTCCCGCACACTAACACCATTCTGCACACACCAGGGATAATTTTACACTTATACCAAGCCAATTTGCCTACAAACCTGCACGTCTTTGGAGTGTGGGACGAAACCGAAGATCTCGGTGAAAACCCACGCAGGTCAAGGGGAGAACGTACAAACTCCGTACAGACAGCACCCGTATTCAGGATCGAACCCGGGTCTCTGGCGCTGTGAGGCGGAAACTCTACCGCTGCGCCTCCGTGCCGCAACATACTTTCTATGATTCCATGAGGATACAGTTGCCTGACATCCAAGCTCAGGACATCCTGAGGCTGCGAGAAGCGGCCTCGAGAAATTCGGGAACTTTATTAATTGGATTGCTGTTGCAGAAGATCGTGAACATGCTCATGCTGAATTAAGAGGGCTATTAATTCAGTCGGAGAACCTGGAGGTCTCCGACTTTTGTTTTTGAAGTTAATGAGCTGAGAAATCTCTTGAATTACACACCACATACTTCCACCCTGTAACACCACACTGGACAAAACCGTCCTTTGCCTCGAATTGTACCCATTCAACCTGCTGTTTGTCCATGTCGGGCCAGTTTTGAGGTCCCCACTCAATCATCAATTTAGATTAGAGATACAGAGCGGAAGCAGGCCCTTCGGCCCACTGAATCCGCACCGCCCAGCGATCCCCGAACGTTAACACTATCCTACGCATGCTAGGGACATTTTGCATTTATACCAAGACAATTAACCTACAAACCTGTACGTCTTTGGACGTAGAAACATAGAAAATAGGTGCAGGAGTAGGCCGTTCGGCCCTTCGAGCCTGCACCGGCATTCGATATGATCTTGGCTGATCATCCAACTCTGTATCCCATCCCTGCCTTCTCTCCATACCCCCTGATCCCTTTAGCCACAAGGGCCACATCTAACTCCCTCTTAAATATAGCCAATGAACTGGCCTCAACTACCTTCTGTGGCAGAGAATTCCACAGATTGACCACTCTCTGTGTAAAAAACTGATTTTCTCATCTCGGTCCTAAAAGACTTCCCCCTTATTCTTAAACTGTGTGTGTGTGGCCCCTTGTCGTGGACTTCCGCAACATCGGGAACAATCTTCCTGCATCTAGCCTGTCCAACCTCTTAAGAATTTTGTAAGTTTCTATAAGATCCCCCCTCAATCTTCTAAATTCTAGCGTGTACAAGCTGAGTCTATCCAGTCTTTCTTCATATGAAAGTCCTGCCATCCCAGGAATCAGTCTGGTGAACCTTCTCTGTACTCCCTCTATGGCAAGAATGTCTTTCAACATCCTCAACCTCTCATCTCTTATCCTTAAACTGTGACCCCTAGTTCTGGACTCCCCCAACATCGGGAACAATCTTCCTGCATTAGCCTGTCCACGGCCTTTGGAGCGTGGGAGGAAACCGAAGATCTCGGAGAAAACCCACACAGGTTATGGGGAGAACATACAAACTTTGTACAGACAGCACCCATAGTCGGGATCGGACCTGGGTCTCCGACGCTGCAAGCGATGTAAGGCAGCAACTCTACCGCTGCGCCAACATGCCACCACAGAGATGGTTGTTCTAGAGATGACTGTTACCAAGTGTGCCATGTTAATGGAAGCCTGTGTTAAGTTCCAGACAATGCGATGCGTGGCACAGTGTCACAGTCAGGGTGGCGCAGTGGCACAGTTGCTGCCTTACGAGCGCCAGAGAGCCGGATTCGATCCCGACTATGGGTGGTGCCTGTATGGAGTTTGCACGTTCTCACTGTGACCGGGGTTTCTCCGGGTGCTCCAATGACGTACAGGTTTGTAGGTTAATTGTCATCTGTAAATTGTCCCTATTGTGTGGGGTAGAACTAGTGTATGGGTGATTGCTGGTCGGCATGGACCCGATGGGCTGAAGGGCCTGTTTTCACCCTGTATAGTAAAACTAAACTAAGATCTGAGACATGCCCAGATCACTAACTTAAAACAAAAGCTAGTGACCCATAGGGCTCAGCCAAAGAATTCATGCTAAATTAATTGCCCTCTTTAAACCCCTGTCCCACTGTACGAGTTCATTCCAAGACCTCTCCCGAGTTTGCCCTGATTCGAACTCGGAGATTTACGGTAATGGCCACTCGTCGGTACTCGGGGCTCTCGTGGACATTTTTCAACATGTTGAAAAATCTTCACAAGTCTTCCCGAGCTTTCCTGCCGTTAGCGAGTCTTCCCAAGTACCTGCCGTTAGCGTTGCGAGCCGCTAAGAGACGCCCCCGAGCTCCGATGTACCCGCTATGTCCATTCTCAGTGCTTACCACGAGTTTGATTTTTTTTTTTAAACTCGGGAGAGCTCTTGAATGAACTCGTACAGTGGGACAGGGCCATAATTCAACATAATGCATTTCATGGGCTCCCATTCCTGTGATCATTTTATGCATTTTTGTAGTCAGTGATTGCGACTTTAGGATCTCTTGAAGCATATTACAACTAGTACGCAGGAAACATGGGAGACAATTCAGTGCAGTTTGATAATGGGCATCCCGTTTTCAGTGATGTTGTTCGGAATATTATTATTTGCCAGAGCAACGGGAAGAAAGTCTCTATTACGATGCAACTTCATATCATAAGCTGGATAAATTAGACAATGGTGCGTCAGATGAAATCTCAGCTGTCATCAAGCAACTGAACTATCCAACAGTGGCGAAGTGGTAGACTTGCTGCCTTGCAGCGCTGGAGACCCCAGTTCGATCCTGACTACGGGTGCTGTCTGTACAGAGTTTGTACATTTTCCCCGCCACCGCGTGTGTTTTCTCCGAGATCTTCGGTTTCCCCGCACACTTCAAAGACGTACAGGTTTGTGGGGTAATCGGCTTGGTATAATTGTAAATTATCCCCGGTGTGTATAGTATAGTGTTCTCTGCATCTCTGGAGAGAAGCAATGGGTGACGTTTCGGTCATTGAGTGATACAGTGTGGAAACACAACTCGCCCACATCGGCCAACAATGTCCCAGCTACACTGGTCCCACTTGCCTGTGCTTGGTCCATATCCCTCCAAACCTGCCACCCATTCCTTCTCTCCAGAGTTGCTGCCTGCCCGGCTGAGTTACTCCAGGTTTTTATGTTTAAACCAACATCTGCAGTTCCTTCCTAAAATAACTAGAAAGCAGGCCTGAGCTACTATCTACCTCATTGGAGATCCTCAGGCTATCTTTAATTGGACTTAACTGGACTTTATCTTGCACTAAACGTTATTCCCTTCATCCTGTATCTGTACCCGTTGGATGGCTCAATTGTAACCTTTCGCTATAGGTCAGGCCCCGTTGGGTTATGAGGGTGGCGCAGCGGTAGAGTTGCTGCCTTACAGCACCGGAGGCCCGGGTTCGATCCCGACTGCGCGGAGTTTGTACGTTCTCCCCGTGATCACGTGGGTTTTCTCCGAGATCTTCAGTTTTTTCCCACACTCCAAAGACGTACAGGTTTGTCGGTTAATCAGCTTGGTATTAATGTAAATCGTCCCCACTGCGTGTCGTACAGTGTTAGTTTGCGGGGATCGCTGGGTCAGCACGAACTCAGTGGGCCGAAGGGCCTGTTTCTGAGCTGTATCTCTAAACGAATAGAAAGCTAAACATCCTCGTAAATGTTCTCTGCGCTTTTTGCAGCTTGGGCCGAAGGGCCTGTTTCTGAGCTGTATCTCTAAACGAATAGAAAGCTAAACATCCTCGTAAATGTTCTCTGCACTTTTTGCAGCTTAAATGGAGACGCTGTAATTCTGCTCCATTTCAGGGCAGCTGAATGGAACTGAAAGGGGCAAGGACTGAAACTCAAATTTGTGTCATCCACAATTCAACTGCCACACATTCATGTGGTCTGATCACCCCCGAGCTATGGGCAAAACTCATTGATTTCACACCACCCTCACGATAATATCTCGGAGAGCTCTCTTCCCCTGCATGTCAAATTAAACAGGCGGACTAAACGTTCAGCTTGAAGTTATCATTCCAATTAATACCAATCAATGATGTGATTTGAAAGTCATGCATTATAATGAAACATTTCACCATGTTGAAAGCTCATAAATTATTGATCAAAGATGCACACTTGACAGTCGTACAGTTTATTCGTTGAGTTGCTGAATCACACAGACCCGTTTTCTGTTGCGTTTGATCCCTGCCCTGTTCTGACAGAAGATATGTTGACCAAGGAGCGGGAGTAAGGGTGCTGGCATTGAGTACAGTAGGCAAGAGCCAACCTACAACACAACAAGGACATTCCAGTTTACAGCAGCATAACAGGCCTGTAAACGGAATACACATGTTGGGATGTAGACAGTGGAACTATAGGATGATAGGGCGGCATGGTGTTGCAGCGGTAGAGTTGCTGCCTTACAACGATTTCAGCACCAGCAGCCCGGGTTAGATCGCGTGTTTAGGTGCTGCCTGTACGGAATTTGTGCGTTTGTACGTTCTTCCTGTGACCGCATGGTTTTTCTCCGAGGTCTTCGGTTCCACACTCCAAAGACGTACAGGTTTATATGTTAATTGGCTCGCTATAAATGTAAATTGTCCCCAGTGTGTGTGTCAAGTGATGGGGATGGCAGGTTGGTGCAGACCCGGTGGGCTGGTGGGCCGGTGGGCCGGTGGGCTTCTTTTCGTGCTGTCTCTGAACTCTAAACAAGGGGAGGGGTTGGTAGAAGAGGGAATACAGGGGTTGCTTGAAATGAGAGAAATTACCGCTGGGGTGTAAGCTGCCCGAGAGAAATATGAGGTGCTGCACGTCCAATTTTGCCTGTGGCCTCAATCTGACAATGGAGGAGGCCCAGAACAGAAAGGTCAGCATGGGAATCGGGCGTTAATGAATACTACAATAGTGTGTGTTTGTGTGTGTGTGTGTAGTGTGTGTAGTGTAGTGTGCGTGTGTGTGTAGTGTGCGTGTGTGTGTAATGTAGTGTGCGTGTGTGTGTAATGTAGTGTGTGTGTGTAGTGTGCGTGTGTGTGTAATGTAGTGTGTGTAATGTAGTGTGTGTAGTGTGTGTGTGTGTAGTTTGCGTGTGTGTGTAATGTAGTGTAGTGTGGGTGTGTAGTGTGTGTGTGTGTAGTTAGTGTGTG
The DNA here is from genome assembly GCF_028641065.1 of Leucoraja erinaceus. Taxonomy (NCBI): domain Eukaryota; kingdom Metazoa; phylum Chordata; class Chondrichthyes; order Rajiformes; family Rajidae; genus Leucoraja; species Leucoraja erinaceus. Next base: position 26,450,464 of record NC_073402.1, on the reverse strand, counting down.
TAGTGAGTGTGTGTGTGTGTAGTGTGTGTGTAGTGTGTGTGTGGGTGTAGTGTGTGTAGTTAGTGTGTGTAGTGAGTGTGTGTGTAGGTAGTGTGTGTAGTGTGTGTGTGTGTGTGAGTCATAAAACTGAGGTTCACGCCTCATTCCAGGACGTGAATGTGTAATCTAGGGCGGCACGGTGGCGCAGCAGTAGAGTTGCTGCCTTACAGTGCCAGAGACTCTGGTTCGATCCTGACTACGGGTGCTGTGTGTACGGAATTTGTACGTTCTCCCTGTGATCGCGTGGGATTTCTCCGAGATCTTCGGTTTACGCCCACACTCCAAAAACATGCAGGTTTGTAGGTTAATTGGCTTGATATACATGTAAAATTGTCGCTAGAGTGTGTGTAGGACAGTGTTAATGTGCGGGGATTGCTGGTTGGCGCGTGGACTCGGTGGGCTGAAGGGCCTGTTTCCGAGCTGTATCTCTAAACTTAACTAAACTACTCCAACAGAATGTACACTGGAGGGAAGACTGTACTGTTCTGACAGTCAACCACTGGCTGAGGCATTCAGACAGTCTTTCTTTCACAGTGTTCAAAGGTCATAAGCGCTGTGGAAATGCACCAGACACATACAGATCAAGCTGTTATTCTCTAAGCCTTGTCTAATTTTAACCTGATGGATGGTGCGAGAGAAAAGGCTGTGCCATATTTTAGGTGCAGCCTTTTTGCAGGCCCTGCACGATCTTAGTTTTGAAAACAAGTTTCTGGGTTTTATTATTTCACTGTCCTACACACACTAGGGCCAATTTACAATTTTACCAAAGCCAATTAGCCTGCAAACCTGTACGTCTTTCGAGTGTGGGAGGAAACCGGAGCTCCTGGAGAGAACCCACGCAGGTCACGGGGTTGAACGTACAAACATCCATACAGGCAGCACCCATAGCCAGGATTGAACCCGGGCCTCTGGTGCTGTAAAGCAAGCAAGACTTTGCATTGGACCTACTCCTTACTCCGCTTGTGCCTATTATAATAAACTTTAACATGAACCTGATGTTACCATCCCCCTTCTTTAACAGCACCTTGTGCATGGAACACTACCTCACATGACTGTGTCATAAGTTCACGTGATAGGAGCAGAATTAGGCCATTCGGCCCATCCAATCTACACTGCCATTCAATCATGGCTAATCTAGAGGGAGTTCACGAGGGAGTTCGATTTAGTTCTTGGGGCTAAAGGAATCAAGGGATATGGAGGGGGGAAAGCAGCACCATGGTACTGATTTTAGATGATCGGCCATGATCATATTGAATGGCGGTGCTAGCTCAAAGGGCCGAAGGGCCTACTCCTGCACCTATTTTTTATATGTTTCTATCTCTCCCCCCTAACCCCATTCTCCTGCCTTCTCCCCATAACCCCTGACACCCATACTAATCAAGAATCTATCTATCTCTGCCTTAAAAATATCCATTGACTTGGCCTCCACAGCCTCTGTGACAAAGAATTCCACAGATTCACCACCCACCTCATCTTCTTCCTAAAAGAACATCCTTTAATTAGTCGTTTAAGAAGGAACTGCAGATGCTGGAGAATCGAAGGTACACAAAAAAGCTGGAGAAACTCAGCGGGTGCAGCAGCATCTATGGAGCGAAGGAAATAGGCAACATTTCGGGCCGAAGAAGGGTTTCGGCCCGAACCGTTGCCTATTTCCTTCGCTCCATAGATGCTGCTGCACCCGCTGAGTTTCTCCATCCTTTAATTAGTCCTTTAATTAGTCCTCTCACTAATGGAAACATCCTCTCCACATCCACATGTAAGAATGAACTGCAGATGCTGGTTTGAATCTAAGGTAGACACTAAATGCCGGAGTAAATCAGTCTGAAGAAGGGTCTCAACCCAAAATGTCACCCATTCCTTCTCTCCAGAGATGCTGCCTGGCCCGCTGAGTTACTCCAGCATTTTGCGTCTACCCTCTCCACATCCACTCTATCCAAGCCTTTCCCTATTCTGTATGTTTCAATGAGGTCCCCCTCATTCTTCAAAAGTCCAGCGAAGAAATTCCTCTTCATCTCCGACCTAAAGGAACGTCTTTTAATACTGAGTCTATCACCTCTGGTCCTAGCAGGCGTGTCAGTAGCACTTAGACCTGACGTTGTATTTGAGGGTGTTTCAAAGACATTTTATCTCTGAGGTTCAACCTGATCTTGATTGCTAGGATTGAAGTGACCATGAACATCAGGGAATATAAATATCAAGGTTGATACTTCTATTGATTGTTGTATAAAATATCAGGACGTAAGCATGTCCACGTCATTACGGGTCGAGTGACAACCAGTTGGAGTCACGTAAGGCTGGAATAATTCATAAGCCGCAGGAGCAGAATTAGGCCATTTGGCCCATCAGGTCCGCTCTCCTGTTCAATCATAGCTAAAGGCTCATTGGGACGCACGGTGGAGCAGCGGTAGAGTTGCTGCCTCACAGCGCCATAACCCGGGTTCGATCCCGACTATGGGTGCTGTCTGTACGGAGTTTGTACATTCTCCACGTGGGTTTTCTCCGAGATCTTCGGTTTCCTCCCACGCTCCAAAGACGTGCAGGTTTATAGGTTAATTGGCTTGGCATAATTGTAAATTGTCCCTAGTGTGTGTGTGTAGGATAGTGTTGGTGTGTGGGGATCGCTGGTTGGCATGGACACGATGGGCAGAAGGGCCTCTCTTCGCGCTGTATCTCTAAAACTAAAAAAACTAAAACTAAAAGTAGAATCATTGAAAAATTGAATCGTCTATCTTTCGCTCTAAGCCCCATTCTCCTGCCTTCTCCCCACGTTGCACTGTAGTTGATGTTTGTCTCCTAATACTAAGCAGTAGATGTTTGCGTCTCCATTAGGAATCCATCTATTCACACGCGTGAGTTTGATGTTTTCCGTTGTTGATGAGGTGGGTGGATGAATGGGGGTGCGGGGAGGGGAGGGGGGAGGTGGGATGGGATTAGTTTTGCATGTGTCTTGCTTGGAATTTATTAATAACTAACCTCACAATGGTTACCACATTGTGGAACTTGCTGCATTGAAGTTGACTCATCAGTTTCGACACTGCACATGTGGTTGACTTGAAGTAAAGCACTTTGAGGCGTCTTGAAGCAGGGGAGATGTATGTGTGACCCTCGTAAGATGTTTAGGCCCGCGCAGCCTAAAATGGCCGTGGGACTTACCAACGCCTGCCTGGGGCTTCAACATCGGGAGAAAAATGGTGCAGGGGAGAGAAAAGACTTTGCCTTCCATCACAGTGAGGAGGAGATTCACTGTGATGGATGTTTGTGTGAATTGAATTGTTTGTTTGTCTTGTAGGAATTGTCTCTGTTTGTATGGCTGTGGAAACTAAGTTTCGTTTGAGCCTCACTGAGGTTCAAATGACATGTAATAAATATTCAATTCAATTCAATTCAATTCAATATTCAATGTATGTCTGACTGCTCCTGGAAGACAACCTTTATAATTCATTGGGAACAATGAGCATGTATGTACATCAGAAATGAGCCGGTCGATAAGCTTCGTCATCATGTTCGGCATGGATGCCGTGGGCCGAAGGGCCTGTTCCTGTGCTGTACTTGATTTAGTTTAGAGTTACAGTGCGGAAACGGGCCCTTCGGCCCACCAAGTCCATGCCGACCAGCGATCCCCGCACACTAACACAACCCCACACACTAACACTATCCCACACACACACTAGGGACAATTTACTATGATACCAAAACATTTAACCTACAAACTTGTACGTCTTTGGAGTATGGGAGGAAACCGGTGATCCCGGAGAAAACCCACGCGGTCACAAGGAGAAGGTGCAAACTCCGTATAGACAAGCATCCATAGTCAGGATTGAACCCAGCCTTCTGGGTTTCGTTGTCTCAAATTCATTGTCTCATTTTGTTGTCTCAAATTCATTTCGTTGTCTCAAATTGAGACAATGACAATAAATTTGAATACAATACAATACAATGGTGCTGTAAGGCAGCAACTCTACCGCTGCACAACCGTGCGGCTCTGCTCTAAACTCTATGTTCACTGTCCTTGGAATCTGTTGAGTCTTATTTATTTCATTATTTTTATATTCTTCTTCCTGTAATGAATTGTTATAGATTTGTTTGCGCTAAATTGCTGTCCGCCTGTGCAGCTCAGCGTGCTGGAATAATGGGCTCGTTGACACGATTGTGTTTTTAATACACAACATACAAGAGTGTGAACAGCAGAATATGTTTCTGTTTATATATCTGCCATCAGCATCAAACCCTCAGTTTGTGTATTGGCCAATGCATACACACACACACGTGCGTGCACGCACACGTACACACACACACACACGCGCACACACACACACACACAACACACACAACACATATACACACACACACACACACACACACACACACACACACACACACACACACACACACACACACACACACACACACACACACACACACACACACACACACACACACACACACACACAACTGGTGGCACAGCAGCACATCTTGTAAAGACCCTGGTTCGATCCTGACCTCGGGTGCTATCTGTATGACGTTTGCACATTGTCCCCGTGACCTTGTGGGTTTCCTCCTGGTGCTCCGGTTTCCTCCCACATCCCAAGGACGTGTGGGTTTGCAGGTTAATTGGTCGCTGTACGTTGCTTGTGGTGTGTGCGGAGCAAACAAGGAAGTGGGAGAACACAGAACCAGTGTGAAAAGGACACAATGTAGTCACTCAGTGGGTCAGGCGGCATCTCTGGGTAACTTTGATAGATGGCGGTTTGCGTTCAACCCGAAACGTCACCTGCCACTCTTCCCACCTGCAAATGACTCGGCGGATGACTATTCAGGCTGTTACTCCGTGACACACTTTGTCATCGTTCACCGTCCCTGCATTCATGCACAGAAAACTGTAGCTTGCAATTTCGATTATTTGTGATATTCTCCGAGTCAGCAAGTGGGAGGAAATAAGCGAGTGAGTTAGTTTTGCTACTTCGCTGAGTAGAGGGAATTTCAGTTTGCTCTGCACCTCACAAGCTCACCCCAAACCTGCCTATTTTTAGCATGGGTATAATGCTGAGGCTTTATAAGGCATCGTATAGACCACAAAAGTGCTGTAGAAACTCAGCGGGTGCAGCAGCATCTATGGAGCGAAGGAGATAGGCAACGTTTCGTCCCGAAACGTTGCCTATCTCCTTCGCTCCATAGATGCTGCTGCACCCGCTGAGTTTCTACAGCACTTTTGTCTACCTTCGATTTTTCAAGCATCTGCAGTTCCTTCTTAAACACTGTGTAGACCACATTTGGAGCATTGTGAGCAGTTTTCATAAATTGTAGGAGCACACCCAGGCCATTCGGCCCATCGAGTCTACACTGTCATTCACTCATGGCTGATCTATCTTTCCCTCGACCCCATTCTCCTGCCTTCTCCCCATAACTCCAGACACCCGCACATGCCTCATCCCTGACTCTCCCATTCACCACTGGGATGATTTTGCGCCCCATATCCGAGGACGGACGTGGGGCCCAAAATGTGGGGCATTGGAGAGGATTTGAAAAGGGGATTACGAGAATGATCCCAGGAATGAGTGACTTAACATATGATGAGCGTCTGTACTTGTTGGAGTTTAGAAGGATGGGGAAGGGGGGGGGGGGAGAGGTGGAGACAATAGACAATGGACAATAGGTGCAGGAGTAGGCCATTCGGCCCTTCGAGCCAGCACCGCCATTCAATGTGATCATGGCTGATCATCCCCAATCAGTGCCCCGTTCCTGCCTTCTCCCCATATCCCCATATCCCCGTTATTTTTAAGAGCGCTATCTAGCTCTCTCTTGAAAGCATCCAGAGAACCTGCCTCCACCACCCTCTGAGGCAGAGAATTCCACAGACATTCCACAGGGAGGGGACGGGACCTCTTTGAAACTTAGCGCATAGTGAAAGTCTGAGAAAGAGAGGACGAGGAGAGGATGTTTGCACTAGTGGGAGCGTCTAGGACCAGAGGGCATAGCCTCAGAAAAAAAGGACGTATGTTTAGAAAGGAGATGAGGAGGAATTCCTTTAATCGGACGGTCTCGAACCAATGCATTTCATTGCCACAGCCGGCTGTGGAGGCCAAGTCATTGGGTATCTCTACGGCGGAGATTGACAAATTCTGAACTGGTACGGGTGTCTTGGGTTATGGGGAGGAAGCAGGAGAATGGGGTTGAGCGGGAAATGTAGCTCAGCCATCATTGCATGGCGGAGTAGTCTTGATGCGCCAAATGGCTAATTTACCTCCGAGAACTTAATGAATTTATAATCCCTTTATTACTGAAGCTCTCATGATGCCCTGGGGCTCTGTGGATTACTGCAGAGTACTGTTCATTTTGAGCCAGTGATACCTCAGTCTAATGTTCAGCATGCAGCGACTCAGGACGTGACTCCCTCTGCTCATTTGCGTGGACAGACATTGAGACAGTGCAGCACTGCTCGGCTGCAAGCTGTGTCCTTTGATATTAGAACTCGGGCAGCACGGTGGCGCAGCGGTAGATTTGTTGCCTTACAGCGCCAGAGACCCGGGTTTGACCCCGACTGCCTGTACGGAGTTTGTACCTTCTCCCCGTGACCGCGTGGGCTTTCTCCGAGATCTTCGGTTTCCTCCCACGCTCCATAGACGTACAGAGGTTGACAAAGGTGCTGGAGAAACTCAGCAGGTGCAGCAGCATCTATGGAGCGAAGGAAATAGGCAACGTTTTGGGCCGAAACCCTTGGGTTTCGGCCCGAAACGTTGCCTATTTCCTTCGCTCCATAGATGCTGCTGCACCCGCTGAGTTTCTCCAGCACTTTTGTCTACCTTCGATTTTCCAGCATCTGCAGTTCCTTCTTAAACTCCATAGACGTACAGGTTTGTAGGTAAATTGCCTTTGGTGTAAGCTCCTGTCTCCTCCCACGGGCGAAAGAACTGCAGGTTTGTAGGCTAATTGGCTTTAGTAAAATTGTATAGGTTAGTACTGGTGTAAGGGGATCACTGGTCAGCATGGATTCGGTGGGCCGAAGGGCCTGTTTCTGCACTGTATCTCCAAACAAAACATGTTCTATATGATGAGAAGGTGCTTCCCAAATGCTAAATGGCAGCATTGAGGGAGGCTGCTCCACAGTTATGGGGAGGGGTGAATATTCCTTCTCATGGTCCGCTACCTTGGCACTTTGTCATTTAGCCCTGGTGCCTCGCGTACAGCTCGACGTTGCTGCGTTTTCTTGACATGTCTGAACAATTTGTAAAGTAACACACTTACAGACCGCAACATTCTCCTACTCCACTCTACCTGGGAAAGTGATTTAGCCGCGCGCCGCGTATACCCAGCACTTTGCAGACACGAGACATCAAAGCCTCAAAGATATTTTCTTGGAAGGAAAGGAATCAGTTCAAGCTGTTTGTCTCTGGCGCGGCGCCAGACGTTTTCAAACAGATTCCAACCTGCTAACTCGTCATTCTGCAAAAACGGTTATTCAGCTCGTAGATTCATAGTCATAGAGCCAGCATGGAAACAGGCCCTTTGGCCCAACTTGCCCACACCGACCAACTGACTGTGTTTGGCCCAGATCCCTTTAAACCCGTCCTATCCATATGGTCATAAGGAATTGGAGTAGAATTAGGCCATTCGGCCCATCACGTCTACTGTGCCATTCAATCATGTTTGATCTATCTCCCTCCTAACCCCAATCTCCTGCTGTCTCCCCTGTAGTCAGGATGGAACCCGGGTGTCCGGAGCTGCAAGCACTGTAAGACGTCAACCTTACCACTGCTGCCAACTTTGTACATAGAAAATAAATTTAAGCAGTCACACTGTGAGTAGGAATCAAACCAGCAGCAGATTCCCCGCTGGATTCGAAGTCCAACACTTAAACCTATTGGCCATCTGTTCCATTTGTTTTGCTGAGTGTTATTTTTTTTTGCGTGGAATTTTGTAGAACGTGCAGCAGAGGGACTCTCCATTTGGGCCAATTTGTTGATGATTCAGACAAGCCTTTTTGTCAATTTTGCTCATATATTCTTCGATCATCGGGCGGCATGGTGGCGCGGCAGTAGAGTTGCCGCCTTACAGCGCATGCAGCGCCGGAGACCCGGGTTCGATCCCGACTACGGGCGCTGCATATACACAGTTTGTACGTTCTCCCCCTGACCTGTGTGGATTTTCTCCGAGATCTTCGGTTTCCTCCCACACTCCAAAAGCTCGCAGGTATGTAGGTTCATTGGCTTGGTGTATGTGTAAATTGTCCCTAGTGTGTGTAGTGTTAAGGGCCTGTTCTACTTGGGCGTCATTTGCACGTCATTTACGAGGCATCATTTACGCGTCATGACGTGCACGTGATGCGCATGTGGTGCGTGGTGACGTGGGCAGTGGCACACGATCACGCGCTGCGCCCCAGGATTTTGGGATGTACAAATGATGCCCAAGTGGGGCAGGCCCCTTTAGCGTTGATCGGTGTGGACACGGTGGGCTGAAGGGCCTGTTTCTGCACTTTATCTCTAAACTAAACTAAATTTATTTAGTTTCACCTAACAGCTTCCAGTGTTATTTTGCTCGACTAGTCCACACGGGATTGAATTACCCAATCCAAACGCTCTCTTGGTAAAGCAGGTTCTTCTGAATTCCTTCTTGACTAATGTTTGTAGTTCAGGATTCTGATCTGCCTAGAAGTATACATCTCCGTGTTCTTGCTGTTACATCGTTTGATATTTTTGACGATGATTTGCTTTATTAGGTTTATTGTTACGTGTACCAAGTTATAGTGAGAAGCTTTGTGTTGCATGCGATCCAATCAGATCAGATAATACTATACAATCAAGCCAATTCAAGTACAATAGGTATAGCAATGGGGAAGATCCAAACTGCAGAGGAAATGTAGAAAAAATCAACTGCAGATGCTGGTTTATACCAAAGATTGACACAAAGTGCTGGACTAACTCTTGTGTTTAAGAAGGAACAGCAGATGCTGGAAAATCGAAGGTACACAAAAATGCTGGAGAAACTCAGCGGGTGCAGCAGCATCTATGGAGCAAAGGAAATAAGCAACGTTTCGGGCCGAAACCCTTCTTCAGATTGATGGGGGGGTGGCGGGGAGAAGAAAGGAAAAAGGAGGAGGAGAAGCCCGAGGGCTGAGGAAGGGGAGGAGATAGCAAGGGCTAACAAAGTTGGGAGAATTCAATATTCATGCCCGCAGGATGCAGGCTCCCCAAGCGCAATATGAGGTGCTGTTCCTCCAATTTCCGGTGTTGCTCGCGCTGGGCATGAAGGAGACCCAGGACAGAGCGGGTCTCTCTGGACTAACTCAGTGGGTCAGGCAGCATCTCTTGAGAAAAAGACTATCTGTATCTTGACGTATAATCACCATCACTGGTGATGCATACGTTAGGAGGGTCATGTGCAAAGTCACAATTAAATATTAAAGTGGGCCTTAGAAGTCGGCATCTTAATATCGATTGTTTCCAACTTGGAATTGAAAGACTGGGTGACGTTTCGGGTCGGGACCCTTCTTCAGACTTCTTCTTCTTCTTGCACTCAGCCTTTTTCTCTAGAGATGCTGCCTGGCCCGCTGAGTTACTCCAGCTCTTTGTGCCTATACAAAGTGCAGAGGGTAGTTTTCAGCATTGTGGCGCATGAGTTCCATAGACAGAGTCTAATGTCTGCAAGGGGATACCGGTGATTCGGACAGTACCCTTTCTTCAGTTCAGTATCCAAAGCAGTTGGGATTTACTACTGCAGCTTTCTTTGCAGTTGACAAAAAACATCGCCCCTTTTCTAACCTCACTAAAAGATGTTCCTTGTTCTCTTGGGACCTCACGTGAAAATGAGCCTGCAACACTCCAAAGGGTGACCTTTGGAAAGTCGCACAAATTGAAGTCAACCCTGTGGTCCTAATTGCCGCTGGAATGCTGTCTTTATCCAATTGATTAAAAACCAGCGTGATAAGTAGGTCAAAAATACCAGAGAAAGTACAGACCATTTTTGTTCACTGTTTATTTCCTGACATTCGCTTTGTGAAACTGCCTTGTTGGAAGTTTCTGACCTTTCACCTGCGGTAATATAACCGTTGAAATCTCTTAATATACTTTTTGTCTTTTCCTGTTTTCATCACTAATTTTTCAAGAACCGAACAAGGCAAAGGGAAAGTTGAGGATGTAGGAATGTGTGCGCTGGGATAGCAAATTAATTGCAATTATATTGTCAAAGTATTGACATCTTAGTGGAGTCAAGGGATATGGGGAGAAGGCAGGCACGGGTTATTGATAGGGGACGACCAGCCATGATCACAATGAATGGCGGTGCTGGCTCGAAGGGCAGAATGGCCTCCTCCTGCACCTATTTTCTATGTTTCTATGTTGCGGATTTTTACTGCAGGAAGGAACTGCAGATGCTGGTTTAAACTGAAGATAGAAGCAAAGAGCAGGACAGGCAGCATCTCTGGGAGAAAAGGAATAGGTGACGTTTCGTGCTGAGACCTTACAGACCCTCGTGGGAGAAGAGGAGGAGAACTTCTTCAAGTTAGGCATACCTTGAGGAGATTTTGCAGTGGAACAAACACAATGTGTGGGAAGGAAGTGCAGATGCTGGTTTAAACTGAAGATAGACGCAAAAAGCTGGAGTAACTCAATGGGTCAGACGCCATCTCTGGAGAAAAGGAATAGGTGAAGTTTCGGGTCGAGACCCTTCTACAGATTTTAGCTTCAGATTTCCTAATCCATAACGTTGAGCTAATTACTGATACTTGGGGCTGAGTGACATCACAATCGCCGCATCTCATCACCACCTCCATCCTTGGACTCATCATTGAGTTCATTCTTAATTAAATCAGTCACAAATATACTGTGACCAGACTTCTTTTTAGCCGCCTCCCCCCCCCACCCCTCTCGGCCATGACAGACCATGGGTGTCTCCAGGGAGTTATTAACAGGAATTATTGGTATTTTAAAGCGACTGGCTCGCCTTCAAAAATTCTTCCATGAAGTCGTCATTTCACGCCCAAAAGCCATGACACCTCTTACATTTTTTTAAATGTCCCCTAAACATGTATCAGATAATGTTTCAGTCCACCGACCTTAACTACCATATTAGTATTATTAATAATCGGTAATATCTGGAAACTTCAGTGGAATCAGCCCCTTAACCTAGCCTGAAGAAGGGCCTCGACCCGAAACGTCACCCATTCCTTCTACCCAGAGATGCTGGATGCGTTAGACTTAGCCTGGAGTGGCAGGTGTTGATGGCAAGTTCAAGGTCACCTCATGCCACTTTCTTGCTGATTCTCCATATCAATGAGTTGGGGATTGTCAGAATTTGGACATAACTCATTGGACATTGGAGAGAGTTTAAGAAGGGACAGCAGATGCTGGAAAATCGAAGGCACACCAAAATGCTGGAGAAACTCAGCGGGTGCAGCAGCATCTATGGAGTGAAGGAAATAGGCAATGTTTCGGGACGAAACCCTTCTTCCTATGCATGCCCCGAGGAAGCAAATGTGGCTGTGGTATAGAGTCTGGGTAAGGATGTGGTCATAGAGTGGGAGGGAAGGGGGGGATCACAGAGGGGGGGCAGTTAGAGAGGAGGTTGTGAAACTGTCTCTGGAGAGGTGAGGAGAACTTCTTCAAAGTAGGCATACCTTGAGGAGATTTCGCAGTGGAGTAGACAAAGTGTTTATGAAGAAACTGTAGAGTTTTCGGCCCGAAACGTTGCCTATTTCCTTCGCTCCATAGAAGCTGCTGCACCCGCTGAGTTTCTCCAGCACTTTTGTGGACATTGGAGAGAACTCCTCTGCTCAGTAAACATAATGGCCACGGAATTGTTCCTGTCTTGGTGGGACCTTGGTTATCGTGTCAAAGTTGACAAGTCTGAATGTAGAAACAAAGAACTGTCGACGCTGGTTAATACGTAAATGGACATCAAACGCTGGAGTAACTCAGCAGGTCGGTCAGCATCTCTGGATAGGTGACATTTCGGGTCAAGACCCTTCCTTAGACTGACTGAAGAAAGCTGGAGAAAGGGAGAGACAGGACCAAGCCTAGCAGCTAATTGGGCGACTTTGGTGAGGGGTAGTTGACCGGCAGATGGGTTTTAGTTTAGTTTTGTTTAATTTAGAGATACTGTGTGGAAACTGGCCCTTCTGCCCACTGGGTCCGTACTGTCCAGCGATCACCCAGTTCACTAGTCTGTCCCACACACAATAGAGAATTTACAGAAGGCATATAATGTGGGAGGAAACCAGAGCACCCGGAGAAAACCCACCCGGTCACAGGGAGAATGTGCAAACGCCATACAGACAGCACCCTTCAGTCAGGATCAAATCCAGGTCTCTGGCGCTGTGAGGCAGCAACTCTACCGCTTGGAACAAACACTAGAGATAAGAAAAAGAAGGTAAATAGGTGGTAGTCCAGGAGGGGTACAGTGGGGAGGGAGGGAGGGGTGGGGGGTAAAAGGGGGGGGGGGGGGGGGGGGGGGAGGAGGAAGAGTGGGGGGTGAGGAGGGGAGTTAATTAGAGGTTAGCTCAAATTGGAGATTTCAATGTTGATACCATTGGGTTGTAAGCTCCCCGGGCAGAATAATCATGTGGGTATTCCTCCAGTGTGTGTGTAGCTTCACTCTGTAATGGAGTCCAGGATGGAAAGGTCAATATGGGAAGGGGAGTTAAAATAGTTAGCAATCGGAAGATCCTTTGGATCTTGGCCTAATGCCCCTGTCCCACTTAGGAAACCTGAACGGAAACCTCTGGAGACTTTGCGCCCCACTCAAGGTTTCCGTGCGGTTCCCGGAGGTTTTTGTCAGTCTCCCGACCTGCTTCCACTACCTGCAACCTCCGGCAACCACCTGCAACCTCCGGGAACCGCACGGAAACCTTGGGTGGGGCGCAAAGTCTCCAGAGGTTTCCGTTCAGGTTTCCTAAGTGGGACAGGGGCATTAGCCTCTGAACATGATCCGAGCTCTCGGTGTAAGGAGCGGTGGCAGGATTCATTCCCTGCTCAATGCTAGGATCTGGGAGAAAATACATACTCCAGCGGTGCTGACTGCTTGCTTTCTGGACCGCCGCGAGTAGAGCTGTAGCCATGGCAACTCAAGTTCGCTCAATAGATGCTGTCAAACTTTCAGTGACAGAATCAGTGTCAGATGCGAATCAGCCCGCACCGTGCAGCTCGCTGAGAGTAATTAACAGCCAGGACACAAAATGATAAAGGCAGCTTTTTATTAATACTTGGATAAAGTAGACCGCTGCCACGCCCAACGCACGGTAAAACAACATGGTTGTTAAAACAACAGGCAGTGAAGAAAGCAAATGGCATGTTGGCCTTTATAACAAGAGGAATCGAATATAGGAGCAAAGAGGTCCTTCTGCAGTTGTACGGAGCCCTAGTGAGACCACACCTGGAGTATTGTGTGCAGTTTTGGTCCCCCTAATTTGAGGAAGGACATTCTTCCTATTGAGGGAGTGCAGCATAGGTTTACAAGGTTAATTTCTGGGATGGTGGGACTGTCATATGCTGAGAGAATGGAGCAGCTGGGCTTGTACACTCTGGAGTTTAGGATGAGAGGAGATCTCAATGAAACTTATAAGATTGTTAAGGGTTTGGACATGCTAGAGGCAGGAAACATGTTCCCGATGTTGGGAGAGTGCAGAACCAGGGGCCACAGTTTAAGATTAAGGTGTAAGCCATTTAGAACGGAGACGAGGAAACATTTTTTCTCACAGAGAGTGGTGAGTCTGTGGAATTCTCTGCCTCAGAGGGTGGTGGAGGCGGGTTCTCTGGATGCTTTCAAGAGAGAGCTAGATAGGGCTCTTAAAAATAGTGGAGTCAGGGGATATGGGGAGAAGGCAGGAACGGGGTACTGATTGGGGATGATCAGCCTTGATCACATTGGATGGCGGTGCTGGCTCGAAGGGCAGAATGGCCTACTCCTGCACCTATTGTCTATTATTGGCAGCGATACCCACATCCCAGCAATGACGCAGTGAGTGACACACTCCACTGAGAAACAGAAGGTTGCAAGGTTCCTTGATAAGAATCTAGACTGACACTGAAGCAATTAGTTGCTGGAGATGTCGTCCTAAGCTGTTTGATACCTTTAGTTTTGTTTGGTTTATTAACGTCACGTGCACTGAGATGCAGCGAAAAGCTTTTCATTGCATGCTAGCCAGTCAGCAAAAAACACTCCACATGATTCCTATCAAGCTGTCCACAATATACAGAGACAGGATAAATGGTATAATGTATAGAGCAAGGTAATGTCCAGCAAAATCCGATTAAGGACAGATCGAAAGTCTCCAATGAGGTAGATGGGAGGTCAGGACTGCTCTCTAGTTGGTGAGAGGGCAGTCCAGTTGCCTCATAACAGCTGGGAAGAAACTGTCCCTGAATTGGCAGCACAGTGACACAGCGGTAGAGTTGCTGCCTCACAGCACCAGAGATCTGGGTTCGATCCTGGCTACAGGTGATGTCTGTACGGAGTTTGTACGTCCTCCCTGTGACCACATGGGTTTACTCCGGGTGCTCCGGTTTCCTCCCTCACTACAAAAGATACGCAGATTTGTGGGTGAATTGGCTTTGGTGACAAATGTAAACTGTCTCCACTGTAAAGAGTGATCGCTGGTCGGCGCTGGCTCGGTGGGCTGAAGGGACTGTTTCCGTGCTGATTCTCTAAAGGATCTGGAGGTATACTTTCCCAAACTTCTGTACCTCCTGCCCAATGGGAGGTGGGAGAAAAGGGAGTGACCAGGGTGAGACTGGATTTAAGGATAAGGGGGAAATCCTTTTGGACCGAGATGAGAAAAACATTTTTCACACAGAGAGAGGTGAATCTGTGGAATTCTCTGCCACAGAAGGTAGTTGAGGCCAGTTCATTGGCTATATTTAAGAAGGAGTTAGATGTGGCCCTTGTGGTAAAGGGATCAGGGGGTATGGAGAGAAGGCAGGTATGGGACACTGAGTTGGATGATCAGCCATGATCATATTGAATGGCGGTGCAGGCTCGAAGGACCGAATGGCCTACTCCTGCACCTATTTTCTATGTTTCTATGTAGCATGATGTGTAGATGGAGTCAATAGAATGGTTGTCCCTGCACTCTCAGACAGACGTTAAAAAAGCCGGTCTTAGTCGCCAAATGAACTCGGAAAGAAACTTTGACAAATGCACTGGCGAAAGCAAACTGTCGGGTAGCATCACAGCTGAGTCACAGCGCCAGGCGGACAAGGACTTTGCCCGAGCCGGATGCTTGCCCCTTTACGGGGTTTACCTCCGCTCCCGGGTGGTGTTAGAGAGGGGCATAGTTGTATTGTAGTTATTTAGTATATTTGTAACCTAGTTGTCTGGAATTTAGTATCTGAATAATTTGGTAATGTTGTAATATGGTGGTATTTATGGTATTTTTTTGTTTTTTGTGTTTTTATATCCTGTTCATAATCAAATAAATTATTTTTGATACAAAAAAATAAGAGAGGACTTAATTCCTTCTCAAGACTTGAGCAAAGACGGTGCCTTGATTAAAATAGAGCCTACAGTATTTTGCCTCCTTGGGGTCTCAGTGGTCAGCTATGGAACCTCAATGACCAGGTTGTCAAACCATGTCCTCCTGTCCATTCATTAATGCCAAGCTACTGATACGGACTGTTCCCAGTGTCCAGATTGATTTAGGGCTTATATCCATCAATTAACCAATTGTGCCCTTTCCAAACCTCTAAGCCCTAAATCACATTATTCAAACAGTGCAAGCCAGCAGGTATTTTCAAATAGAACTGAGTTGCCTGTGCTCAATGGGCAAGATGGCTTGGACACACAAACTCGCCTTGCTCCAGAGCACACCCCCTCGAAAAATATCAGCAGGAATACTTGTTGCTGGTAATTAGCATCTGCGACCACAGGAATGTGACCACTTGCTTCAGTGAGGGGCTTTGGTTGTGAAGCTTTCTGGAACCTTAAGTGGATTTGGGTGGCACAGCGGCTCAGTGGTAGAGTTGCTGCCTTACAGTGCCAGAGACCCGGGTTCGATCCTGACTACGTGCGCTGTCTGTGTGGAGCGTGTACGTTCTCCCTGTAACCTCGTGGGTTTCCTCCGGTTTCCTCCCACACTCCAAAGACGTGCAGCTTTGTAGGTTAATTGGCTTCGGTAAAATTTGTAAATTGTCGCTGGTGTGTAGGATAGTGCTGGCATATGGCGGGATCGCTGGTCGGCGCAGACTCGGCAGGCCGAAGGGCCCGTTTCCGCATTGTATCTCTAAAGGCTGATGCCTAAAGTCCAAAATATAGTCTATTTGCTCAGCTTGGCATTTTAGAGCAAAGCAGCCTCTGTATACATCATGCTGACAGCGTCGCAAGTCTATGTACCTCTGATGGTGCTGTAAGCAAGATTTTCATTCTCCCTGTACCACGCCATTCTTGTGCATAGGACAATAAACTCAACTTGTCCTGACACAAAGTGCTGGAGCAACTCAGCAGGCCAGGCAGCATCGCAAGAGAACATGGATAGGTGATGTTTCGTGACAAGACCCAAGGCGTCACCTGTCCATGTTCTCCAGAGATGATGCCTGGCCAGCTGAGTTGCTCCATCAACTTTGTGTCCTGCTGTTTACTAACCAGCATCTGTAGTTCTTGGTTCCTGCTAATAACCCAACTTGACTTATTTAAGCCAAAGAGTTACTCCACCAAAATGCTGGACTAACTCAGCGGGACAGGCAGCATCTCTGGAGAGGAGGAATGGGTGACGTTTTGGGTCGAGACCCTTCATCAGACAGAGAGTCAGGGGAGAGGGACACTAGAGATATGGAGGGGTATGGTGTGAAAATGACAGATGCCAGCAAACGATTGCAAGGAAATGTAGAATGGTTCACAAATGTTGACATGTTTAAGATTGGCTCATTCCTAAAGACAGTTGAAGTCTCAAATTAATTCCCCAAGAAGGAAAAACAGACTGAGATTCATTGAAGATTCCAAAGGCTGAGATTGGGTTCTCTCAGGTAAAGCCTGCGGGTCAAAACAAAGTCAATGGTTCTATGAATCTGAACTGCTGCTATCTAATCGTGAGTTGGCCTCAAGGGGTTAAACATGCTTGTGTTTACTTCAGTCTTACTAAACGTTCCCGGGGAATTATTTAAAGAAGAGCAGGGGAGCTCTTCTTGGTAATGTTGGGTCAATATTTATCCCCAAGCCAACATAACTAAAGCAGACTATCCACTCATCATCGACACAAAACGCTGGAGTAACTCAGCGGGACAGGCAGCATCCCTGGAGAGAAGGAAAAGGGTGACATCTCGGGTCGAGACCCTTCTTCAGACTGGAAACCATAGGGAAAAGGAAACGGGAGGTATGGATGATGATGTAGAGAGATATAGAACAAATGAATGAAAGATATGCAAAAATATGTAACAATGATAAAGGAAACAGGCCATTCATTGCTAGCTGTTTGTGTCTATCTTTGATTTAAACCAGCATCTGCAGTTCCTCCCTACACCTTGTTTAAGAAGGAGCTGCAGATGCTGGAAAATCGAAGGTGGACAAAAATGCTGGAGGAACTCAGCGGGTGCAGCAGCATCTATGGAGCGAAGGAGATAGGCAACGTTTCGGCACGAAACGTTGCCTATCTCCTTCGCTCCATAGATGCTGCTGCACCCGCTGAGTTTCTCCAGCATTTTTGTCTACCTTCCTACACCTTATCCACTGTGCATTTCATTGCTGTTTGTGAAAGCTAACTGTTATTTGTTATTCCCTACCTTATTCCATTTCACCATGACAGCCACCAAGGGTATTAGCTGTAAATTGACTGTAAAACACTTTTGGGTATCCAGAGATCAGAGACGGCCTGGGCTCATCATGTAAATACAAAATGTTCAGTATGCTAGATTGTCCATATCTCTCTCTCTCTCTCTCTCTCTCTCTCTCTCTCTCTCTCCTTCCGGCCTTTGTTCACAATGTCTGTGTCTCTGCCCGAGTCAAATGTGGTCAGGTCCGTAATTTAATTGAAGGGAGACACAAAATGCTGGAGTAACTCAGCGGGACAGGCAGCATCGCTGGAGAGAAGGAATGGATGACATTATGGGTCAAGGCCCTTCTGCAGACTCAAGAACTTCAAGACTCCATGACTTCAGGTCCGTAATGTCACCCAGTTTCATAG
Organism: Leucoraja erinaceus; assembly: GCF_028641065.1. NCBI lineage: Eukaryota > Metazoa > Chordata > Chondrichthyes > Rajiformes > Rajidae > Leucoraja > Leucoraja erinaceus. The sequence continues at coordinate 26,432,325 of NC_073402.1, read as the reverse complement.
AAACATAGTAAATAGGTGCAGGAGGAGGTCATTCGAGCCAGCACCACCATTCATTGTGATCATATATAAAATCTTATTTATATAGCACATTTTTAGTCAACTTGCATTGACCCCAAAGTGCTTCACATAATTACATTACATTTACACACAGGCAAAGGTGGGTGAAGTGTCTTGCCCCGAGGACACGACAGTATGCACTCCAAGCGGGATTCGAACCAGCTACCTTCCGGTCGCCAGCTGAACACTTAGCCCATTGTGCCATCTGTCGTCCCACTCATGGCTGATCGTCCCCTATCAATAACCCGTGCCTGCCTTCTCCCCATGTCCCTTGACTCCACCAGCCCCTAGAGCTCTATCTAACTCTCTATATTAAATCCATCCAGTCACTTGGCCTCCACTGCCCTCTGTAGCAGGGAATTCCATAAATTCACAACTCTCTGGGTGAAAACGTTTTTTCTCACCTCGGTCTTAAATGACCTCCCCTTTATTCTAAGACTGTGGCCCCTGGTCCTGGACTCGCCCAACATTGGGAACATTTTTCCTGCATCTAGCTTGTCCGGTTTAGTTTATTGTCACGTGTACCGAGGTGCAGTGCAAAGCTTTTGTTGCGTGCTAACTGGCCAGCGGAAAGACAATACATGATTCCAATCAAGCCATTCGCAGTGTACGGATACATGATAAGGGAATAATGTGTAGTGCAAGGTAAAGCCAGCAAAGTCCATTCAAAGATAGTCCGAGGGTCCCTGATTCTGCTTGATCCTTCTCTCCAGAGATGCTGCCTGGCCCGCTGAACCACTACAGCATTTTGTGTCATAGTCATAGTCATGGAGTGATACAACTTGGAAACAGGCCCTTCAGCCCTACTTGCCCACACCGGCCAACATGTCCCAGCTACACTGGTCCCACCCATATCCCCCCCCCCCCCCCCCCCCCCCCCCAAACCTGTCCTATCCATTTACCTGTCTAACTGATTCTTATGCCCCTGTCCCACTTAGGAAACCTGAACGGAAACCTCTGGAGACTTTGCGCCCCGCCCAAAGTTTCCGTGCAGTTCCCAGAGGCTCCCGGAGGTCTTTGTCACTCTCCTTACCTGCTTCCACTACCTGCAACCTCCGGCAACCACCTGCAACCTCCGGGAACCGCACGGAAACCTTGGGTGGGGCGCAAAGTCTCCACAGGTTTCCGTTCAGGTTTCCTAAGTGGGACAGGGGCATTAAACATTGGGATAGTCCCTGCCTCAACTACCTCCTCTGGCAGCTTGTTCTATCCTTGATGTAAACCAGCATCTGCAGTTTCTTCCAGCACATTCCATAATTTAATTGGATTGCGTGTTAGTGTTGATGCGGAGATTGTCTCAAGGGAGTTTTGATTCGGGAAAACCTGGCACATTTGTTTCCTTCAAGGATTAAACGTGACATTTTAACGCTGATGATGGAGCAAAGGCACTTGATGCGATGGTGTTGACTGTCCTACTGCCTCCACAGATGCTCCACAGACCCGCCAACTTCCTCCAGAGGTTTAATTTTTACCCCCGATTCCAGCATCTGCAGTCTCTTCTGTAATTTTTGTGTGGGAAGGAACTGCAGATGCTGGTTTACATCGACGATAGGCACAAAATGTTGGAGTAACTCAGCGGGACAGGCAGCACCTCTGGAGAGAAGGAATGGGTGACGTTTCAGGTCGAGACTGTCCTCAGACTGAAGAAGGGTCTTGACCCGAAACGTCACCCGTTCCTTCTCTCCAGAGGTACTCTTTAATTTTACTGTGTTGATATTTATCTATGCCTATTGGAGTCGAATTTTTTTAATTGGGAGCTACGCGTGTGTCCCAAAGATTGTAGGTCCCTATGTTTAGCTTCCCACACACTCAGTCCAGTGTCCTTTGTCTGACCCAATAATTAGAGGTGAGCACAGCCAGACAAGCTTTACACATGCATTATAAATACCCCCCCCCCCCCCCCCCACCCCCCACCCCCTCCCACTATCTTCCCTGTGCCCAGCTTGGTTACACACACATTTCTCCCTTTCCCCTCCCCCTCCCCCCCCTCCTTACACACACATTCCTTCCTCTGGCTTCACATTTTGCCCCTCTTTCATCCCTATCTCCTTATCGCATACGTTTGGTCTTTTCATCTCTGGCTTTTGTCCAACCATCTTCCAGTCAACCCCCTCTCACCTGTATCCACCTATCACTTGCCAGACTTTGCCCCACCTCCACCTCTCTTCCAGCTTTCTCTCCTCTTGCCACAATCAGTTTGACGAAGGGTCCCGGCCCAAACGTTGCCTAGCCACGTTAGCTACAGTGATGCTACCTGACCCGCAGAGTTACTCCAGTACTTTGTGTCCTTTTTTTTTGTGTGAATCTTCCAGCATCTGCAGTTCCTTGTGTCTCTAAATGTTCACCTACCGGCCACTTCCCATGTTGAGGCAGTGCTGCTGTTACCTTCTGAGCATTTGCTACAGACCGTCAGTTGATGATGGAGGCAGAGGTGAGTCAGGGACCTGGGGAATCTGAGATTGATTCAATGAAAGCAAGAATACGAGTCGTTCTTATCTTTCATCAAAACCAGGGACTTTGGAAAAAGATAAAACTGAACTCCATGTGCGAATGCTGTTAACATGCAGTGTGGCACTGACTGCGATCCTGGGCTGTAAAGCTGTCCGTCTCAAGTTTCTGATTACTGCCGTGATTAAAACTGATGTTTCTTGTCAGCTGAGAAACTAGAGATTCCCCGAAGACATCCGAGCCTTTGAAGGAGACACAAGGAACTGCAGATGCTGGAATCTAGAGTAAAGCACAAAGTGCTGGAGTAACTGGGCGAGTCAGGCAGCATCTCTGGAGGACATGGATTAATCGACATTGCATTTCACTGAACCCAGTCTCTGAGAAACCCAACTCTAGATATTCCAATACTGTTGATGGGCAGTGAGAATGGAGATGGCCTCCAAACGGTGAATAACTTCCTGAAGGAAAACGGTGCAAAGAAAAGGTAGTACAGGTGCATAACCTTTTATCCGAAAGCCTTGGGACCAGACACTTGTCGGATTTCGGACATTTTCGGATTCAACAGAATGGTGGGAGACTAAAGGGCCCATCCCACTTTCACGACCTAATTCACGATCTTTTTTACTCGTGGACATTTTTCATCAGGCTAGAAAAATCTCCCCGACCTACTTGAAGCCACGAGTACCTACGACTAGCATCACGACCTCCTGCGACCTACCCCTACTGCCTCCTACGACCTCGTGACGACCTTGTGATGACCTCGTGACGACCATGCGATTTCTCCCTCCCGAGTTGCGGGGTCGAAGAGCTCCTGGAGCGGGGCCTAACATCACTGCCCCGCGCGGCTTGGAATGGCCGCGGGACTCTGCGAGCGCACGCCGGGGGCTCTAACACCAAGACCCGGTGTGCGACCTCGCACCACCCGGCGTGGCTTTAATGGCCACGGGACAATCGCCATCGCCACAGGGGGCTTTGACTTTGACTCTGACATCGGGGGGGGGGGTCGTTTCAGGGTGCAGTGGAGAGATAAGGTTTTTACATCCTTTTGGCCTTCCATCACAGCAAATGTGATGGATTGTGCATTATTTACAATGTAAATTAGAATGTGTCTGGGGTCTATTTGCTTGTGTAAGAATCTTTTTGACCGTGGAATTTTTCATTTCGTTTGGACCTCCAGAGGGTCCAAATGGAAAAATTAAATTGACTATTGACTATTGACTATTGCTGCGAGTGTGAGTCAAGGGCAAACTCGGCAGAGGTCGTAAATTGGGTCCTGAAAGTGGGACAGGCCCTTTCACGACAAAGAGAGAGCAAGCTAAAGGGAGAGGGAGAGCAGAGATGAGCAAGAGGCACGAAATAAGGATAGAGAATGGGAGTGTGTACCTGTGTGATGGAGAGGGATGGGGCAGAGAGGGAGGGGAGAGAGTGAGAGAGGGGGAGAGAGGGAGAGAGAGAGAGAAAGAGGGAGAGCGAGAGGGAGAGAGGGTGTGTTGGATAAAAGACATGGAATAAGGACATAGAAACATAGAAAATAGGTGCAGGAGTAGGCCATTCGGCCCTTCGAGCCCGTACCGCCATTCAATACGGTCATGGCTGATCATCCAACTGAGTATCCTGTACCTGCCTTCTCTCCATACCCCCTGATCCCTTTAGCTACAAGGGCCACATCTAACTCCCTCTTAAATATAGCCAATGAACTGGCCTCAACTACCTTCTGTGGCAGAGAATTCCAGAGATTCACCACTCTCTGTGTGAAAAATGTTTTTCTCCTCTTGGTCCTAAAAGATTTCTCCCTTATCCTTAAACTGTGACCCCCTTGTTCTGGAAGAGTGTGCGTATATGTGATAGAGAGCAGGAGAGATAGACAGGGCTGGAGGGTTGAGTAGTAGGGCAGGAGTTCGGGTAAGTTGATGTATGAAAGAGGACCATTTATCTGGCATCATTCACTCTGTCCATTCCAGCCAAATATGCATTTTTGAGTTGTGACAAATTGGACTTCACAGACCACACATCTCCAGACTGTTCCGTGAATGATCCCAGGGACTTGGCCTCCACTCCTATTCCGGGAGTCCGTTCAACCTCCCGCTTGCTCCTTGGAAGTGACTTTAACTGGAGGGCAATAAACCGGAGACTGACTTTCTGCAGCCTTCACTCACCGGCTGGTAAAGGTGCAATGAGTTGCCTGGGCTGCCGTCTCTGATGTGGGTGAGACTGAGACGAGAAGAGAAAGGGAGGGTGAGCTGTAGAGACAATGAAAGTTAGGGGGGGGAGGGAGTGAAATGAGTGTGCGAAAAGGAAACTAAAACAAAACTGAATGTAGAGTGCGTAGAAAGGAACTGCAGATGCTGGTTTAGACTGAAGAAAGACACAAAGTGCTGGAGTAACTTAGTGGGTCAGGCAGCATCTCTGGAGAAAAAGGATGGGTGACGTTTCACGTTGGCACCCTTCCTCGGACTTAACCGACCCATCATGTTCTACCAGAGAAGCTGAGTCTCTCCAACATTTTATATCTAAACTGAATGCATGGTCATTTGATTTCACTTTTTGTGTTCATTTCATTGCTTTGTGTCACCTCCTGTCGAAGATATAAAGACCAGTTTTTTTTTTTCTCCCCCCCCATCTCTTTTCACAAAGAATTTAAGATGGATGTTTGAGAGATGGAGGCAGTCAATGTGAGTGAGTCGTTGAGACCACAGAATGGTGGGGGGCTGAAGACCAGATCGGAGCTAGGACTTTAGTTCCTGGATCGCAGGAGGGTGAGGGGTGATCGCAGGAGGGTGAGGGGTGATCGCAGGAGGGTGAGGGGTGATCTTAAGAGAGGTCCACGTTTCACAGCCATGGAGCAGGCTGGAAAGCTCCACTCCACAGGATCCACTCCCTACTTAGCTCCAGTCTGTGCAGTGGGATTTCAACCAATATTCTTCGAACACGGATGCAACCATCTTTGTAGACTTTGAGTTCAGTTGACAGCTTGATGTCGTGGTGGTTCAACACTCGTGTCCGCAGTAGTCCACGTGCTTGACAGGCGTTGCTGATTCTCATTGAGATTTCCTTGTCCAGGGAGCCATCAGATGATATTACACTTCCCAATTATTTGAAGGAGCCGACGGCTTTCAGCTGTGTGCTGTCGACGTGTACACGTGGGGATGGTTCCGCAGAGTCTGGAGCCAGACAAGCACGCAAACAGGCGGCACTGTGGTAGAGTTGCTGCCTTACAGCACTTGCAGCGCCAGAGACCCGGGTTCGATCCTGACTGCGGCTGCTGCCCGCACGGAGTTTGTACATTCTCCCCATGACCTGTGTGGGCTTTCTCCGAGATCTTTGCTTTCCTCCCACATTCTAAAGGCGTACAGGTTTGTAGGTTAAGTGTTTAAGAAGGAACTGCAGATGCTGGAAAATCGAAGGTGCTGGAGAAACTCAGCGGGTGCAGCAGCATCTACAGAGTGAAGGAAATAGGCAACGTTTCGGGCCAAAACCCTTCTTCAGACTGAAACCCTTCAAGCCAAGTCTGAAGAAGGGTTTCGGCCCGAAACGTTGCATATTTCCTTCGCTCCATACATGCTGCTGCACTGGCTGAGTTTCTCCAGCACGTTTGTCTACCCAGGTTTGTAGGTTAATTGGCTTGGTATAAGTGTATAATTGTCCCTAGTGTGGGAGGATATTGTTAATGTGTGGGGATCGCTGGTCGGTGCGGACTCAGTGGGCCGAAGGGCCTGTTTTCGTGTTGTATCTCTAAACTGAACTAAACGGGCCCTTCAGCCCAACTTAAATAAATCTGGAGATATGTGTTGTTTCTCCCTGGCTCTCCCGTAAATATTGACGCACTCCCTGGGAATCTTCACAAATTATACCAGACCTCTGGGATCCCTCCTGTCAATATTGACATGTTCTCGAGAATCCCAACATGTTAACCGATCGGGGCAACTGAAAGGACCGCGCTGAATGGGGGAAAAAAAAAAAGTTGCAAAAATAACGCACCCGTCAGGAGTAAATAAAGAAAGAGCCATGGAACAGACCGAAACCTGTGAGCCCGTGTTGCCCGGACATTCCCCTCTCTGGTGCCCCCGAGAGTGGACCATCCCTGGTCTTTCACACCGGAGAACACGGCCCAATTGAACTCGACTTTCTGAGCCACTTTTGTGTTTAATTTAAATCATGGGGCCAAAACGGCTCGCACAAATAAATAAATCAATCAATGACTGAACTCATTGGCGCAGTCGTCCCACCTGGCTCAGTCTGACAAATATAATGCGGGAGGAAATATTTGAATAGATTGGCAGGAGCGCTGGGGGAAGATCATTTATACTCGGGAGATGGAACGTGACTTAAATGTTTACAAGGCTGTGGAAACACTGAGGCTGTCTCTCTCCGGCTCTCACCACCTCAACTCGTCCCTGTAGACTTCAGTGGGCGCGCGTGCATAAGTGAATGCAAAAGAGGCCACAAGTGCTGGAATCTGGAATAAAAAAGACAGGACGCTGGAAGAACTCAGCGGGTCATAGATCATCGCAGGATGTTAAAGGTATACGTTGGGGTTTCGGGTCGAGACTCCGCATCAAGGCTGACAAGAGATCATGAGATGATAAGAGAAGAATTAGGCCATTTGGCCCACTCCGCCATTCAATCATGGCTGATCCATCTCTCCCTCCTAGCCCCATTCTCCTGCCTTCTCCCCATAACCTCCCACACCTGAGACCTGAAAATTATTACAAGGGTATAAAGGTTGAGAAAAGCTGTGCTGGGGTAACTCAGTGGGACAGGCAGCATCTCTGGAGAGAAGGAATGGGTGATAGATCAAGACTCTGATCGAAGAAGGTCTTTTATTGTAACATCAGACCATTCTTTCTGAACGAAGATGCAGCCAGTCCAGACTGAGTTACCCCCACTTGTTGTGTCTATAAACGATATTAAACCACCATCAGTGAGTCCCACCCAGCACATCTTCCCTGTGAATGTCAAAAGTGTTATAATGTAAGTCTCTTGACACTGCAAGCTGCCAGAAACAGCAATGTGATTCTTATCACATTATCTGTTTCTTAAATGATTTTTGAGGGTTTAATGGTGAGCGAAAGAAATGAATGCTGGCTGCATTGGCCAGCTATCACTTCAGCCTCTGATGCTGCCTGAGCTACTGAGTTACTCCAGCATTTTGTGTCCATCTACCATCTCAGACACCTCGGCTTTTCACCGAGATCATTTCTTCATGTTCATTATGTCGATTCGAGTAGGAATCTGAAAGACAGGACCACAGAATCCACTCCCTACTTAGCTCCAGTCTGTGCAGTGGGATTTCAACCAATATTCTTCGAACACGGATGCAACCATCTGGGCCTTGGTGAGCGAAAGAAATGAATGCGTGGCTGCATAAGAATTTGGCACTTCAGCCTCTGATGCTGCCTGTTACTAGAGTCTACTCGGCGCATTTTGCCCTCCATCTACCACTCAGCCACCATGCCCCTTCTCACCGAGATACACTGCACGATGTCGATTCGACTCTAGGATAGCCAGGGCCTCAGTCTACACTCCTACTTGGGAGCTGTGCAGCATTTCATAGAAACATAGAAACATCGAACACGGATGCAAGGCCATTCGGCCTTGGTCTAGATGCCTGGACGTAAATGTCAATTTGAATTGGCCGATGGCGTAAGTTATAGAGTACCTAACTTCTCGTGGACCCCCCTGATCCTTCTTAGCCACAAGGGCCGCATGCATGCCCCCCTCTTTAATATATCTACAATGCACGCCTCAACTGACTCTGATAGCCTGGCCTCAGTCTACAGTTCCCAATTGGGAGCTGGCAGCATTCCAGTCAGCATTTGCTGCTATGAGGGTGCAAACCACCTGCCTCATTGACGGATGTCCCCTGGGAAGATCAAGCTCCCAACGTTGGCCCACAGAAACAGTGTGGGAAGGCGATGCGAGTGTAGAAGGGGCACCTTGGTCAGCATTGACAAGCTGGGCCGAAGGGCCTGTTTCCGTGCTGTATAACTCCGTGACACTAAGTGAAGAATCTTTGGTGTACTCCTTTCCCAATAGTGTATACTTCCAAATGGTTATTATCGATGTGTCTGAAAACTGTATATGGCAGGTCACACAGACCATTGGTGTGGCTGCAAAAACTGCAGATGATGGTTTAAATCGAAGGTAGACACAAAATGCTGGAGTTTGGCAAAAGGCAGCTAGCACTGCATATGCATGTTACTACATATTACTGATATATTACTACAGTATTTAACATGACTATATTACCGCATTACATTATATTAATACATTACTCTATTACATGACCTCAGTATATTACTACATTAGTACATTACTATAATTACTGTATATTACTACACATTACTGCAGGTCACTATGTATCACTGCATAAGGCAGGTAGCACTGGGACTCGCTATAGGTGTGGCTTCACAGAGGGACTTTGCTGCACTTGTTCTGTCATTTCAATGTAATCTTCAATAAGTGCAGGGAATAGTGTTGGTGTGGAAATGAGGAATCAAAGCACAGGAACCAGGGAAGGCCAATGCACAAGTTGATATTTAGTATTGTGAACAGGTCGATTGCTGTTTCAGCCCAGATCTTCCCAATAGCTTGAATGCAAAATTTCTACGTTTAAAACAATACAGCTACTGATAAATGCCATTTCCACTTCATATTCAAAGCATTTAATGCCTCATAATTTCTTAAGTTCAAAATAGATTATTTGTATGTGTGTTTTCTCCTCTTTATCTCAGCTTGAAGAATCGGGATTGGTCGCGCAATTCACAACAGGTCAATATCTGTGATGGTGCAGCGGTAGAGTAGGCGCCTTATAGCACCATCGTCCCAGTGTATGGTCCTGACCACGGGTGTTGTCTGTGCTTAGTTTGCACGTTCTCCCTGTGACCGCGTGGGTTTTCTCCGGGCGTTCCGGTCTCCTCCCATATTCCAAAGACGTGCGGATTTGTAGGTTAATTGGCTTCTGTAAATTGTCCCTAGTGTGTGGGATAGAACTAGTGTACGGGGTGATTGCTGGTCGGCGCAGACTTAGTGGGCTGAAGGGCCTGTTTCCCGCAACGTCACCTATCCATGTTTTTCCTGTTTGGCTGGGTCCCGTGAATGAAGAAGGGTCTCGACCCGAAACGTCGCCCATTCTTTCTCACCATAGATGCTGCCTCACCCGCTGAGTTACTCCGGCATTTTGTGTCTACCTTTGATTTTTCCAGCATCTGCAGTTCTTTTTTACACAATGATTCAAGCCATTGGATTTCAATGGAGGGAGATAATAGGAACTGCAGATGCTGGAATCTTGTGTCGAACGCAATGTGCTGGAGTAACTCGGTGGTTCAAGCAGCATCTCTGAAGGACATGGATAAGTGGTGGCACCATGGTATAGGATAAGTAGTGGCATCAGTAGCCGTAGAGCTATTGCCTTACAGCGCCAGAGACCCCAAGCTCAATATTGACTCTGGGTGCTTGGTGGGCCGAAGGGCCTGTTTCTGTATCTCTGTTATGCAGTTGGGAGAGTCCAGAACCAGGGGCCACAGTCTTAGAATAAAGGGGAGGCCATTTAAGACTGAGGTGAGAAAAAAAAAATGCACCCAGAGAGTTGTGAATTTGTGGAATTCCCTGCCACAGAGGGCAGTGGAGGCCAAATCACTGGATGGATTTAAGAGAGTTAGATAGAGCTCTCGGGGCTAGTGGAATCAAGGGATATGGTGAGAATGCAGGCACGGGTTCTTGATTGGGGACGATCAGCCATGATTACAATGAATGGCGGTGCTGGCTGGAAGGGCCGAATGGCCTCCTCCTGCACCTCTTTTCTATGTTTCTATCTCTAAATGGAACTAAAGTGATGTTTCAGATCGGGACCATTCTTCAGACTGCATTTTAACGCTATCTCAATACAGGGCTGCGTTTTTAACTAATGCGAAATGTGTTTGGTATTTGTTAATGTATTAAAAGAGATTTCTTTTGTTGCAGACCTCGCCAGAGTTCACTTGGCACAGGTTGTGAAGTGTGGGAGGAATGTCCCGAGGCATAAGTGGTTGCTTATTACTGTGACATCCACCCCAAAGGATCACCACTTCCTACGACAAGTAAGACGCTATTATTTACAGACCGTACATGTGTTAATGTCGAGCTCCTCATGACTAGTTCACCACATTGAGTTAATTCCAAGAAAATGTTGTTGATGCAAATCTGATCCGATGATAAAAGCCATCTGTGACGCATATATATATATATATATATATATATATATATATATATATATATATATATATATATATATATATATATATATATATAACAATTAACAGTCGGACTGGATTTCAAAATGAAATTTACTTTGCTACAAACTTTGTTGAATTCTTTGAAGAAGTAAGAGCAATAGTGGTCAAGGAAAATATAACAGGTGCAATATATATCTAGATTTTCCTAAGGGCTTTGGCAAAGATCATAAGGAATAGGAGTAAATTAGTCCATTCGGCCCATTTAGTCTGCTCCGCAATTCAATCGTGGCTGATCTATCTCTCCCTCCTAACCCCATTCTCCTGCCTTCTCCCCTTAACCTCTGACTCCTGTACTAATCAAAGGCATTATTTTGTAGACGAATGAGTGAAGTCAGACCGTTCAAAGGGATGGCAACAGTAGCAGAATGGATAGCTTTAGACTTTACATTATACTTTAGAGATACAGCGCGGAAACAGGCTCTTCTTCCCACCGAAAATCTTGCTTACTAGCCGCATCAGAGGGGCATAGTCTCAGGAAGCTGTCCGTATGATGAACACAGATGCTGCTTTGCTCTGTCATGCTAAGCTGAACATATAGACCTTACTTTTAGACTTTTGACATCCAGCGTGGAAACAGACCCTGCAGCCCACCGGGCCCGTGCCAACCAGTGATCACCCCGCACACTAGCACTATCCTACACACACGAGGGACAATTTTACAATTTTACTGAAGCCAACTAACCTACAAACCTGTACGCCTTTGGAGTGTGGGAGGAAACCGGAGCGCCCGGAGAAACCCACACAGGTCACAAGGAGGAATGTACAAACTGCGTGCAGACATCCCCCGAGGTCAGGATCGAACCCAGGTCTCTGCCTCTGTAAGGCAGCAACTCTACCGCTGCGGTTACTGTGCTGCCCCTCTTTGTAATTCAGAAGGCAGAGAGTACAGGGATTTATTGCGTTGCAAGTGGGACTAGGGTAGCTGGGACATTGTTGGGCGGTGTGGGCGAGTTGGGCCGAAGGGCCTGTTTCCATACTGTATCACTCTAATACTCTAAGGTGCCATACAGTTAGCAGGCAACAAAAGCTTTTCACTGTACCTCGTCGCAGGTGACAATAAACTAAAACTGAACTGAACCTGGGTTCAGGACAGTGACGTGCGGGGGGAGAGAGTGAAGCGGAGACACGGACATTTTAGGGAGGAATTCCTGAGCCAAAGGCTTCGGCAGCCAAGAGAATGACGGAGGGGCGATTACCGTCAGAGATGTAGACGCAGGCAGGACTGGAGGAGATCAGAAGCCTGGGTGGGACTTGTGCAGAGTTGCTGGTGGTCACAGCTGCAGGGGCGGATGAGGTAATTGAGGGATTTGAGCATAACACCAAGGCTGGTAAGGCTGGGAACTAATGCAGGCTGTTGAGTGTGTCTCAAGCTGGGGAAGTGATACAAGCTGGGAATCTGAAGCCCAGTGTAGACGGACTCAAGCTCATCTGTATAAATCAGTGGCTGAGCCCGAACTGTAGCATTCTACTCGCCCAGATGTACGGCCCTTAAAGTCTCACTCTGACCAAATCTTAACACCCTCGCTCAGCAATACCCTTCATAAGATCATAAGGTACTGGAATCAATTATAAAGTATGAAATAGCGGCACATTTGGATAGCAGTAACAGGATCGGTCTGAGTCAGCATGGATTTACGAAGGGGAAATCATGCTTGACTAATCTTCCGGAATTTTTTGAGGATGTAACTGGGAAAATAGACAAGGGAGAGCCAGTGGATGCAGTGTACCTGGACTTTCAGAAAGCCTTTGATAAGGTCCCACGTAGGGGAAAAGTAGTGGGCAAAATTAGAGCACATGGTATTGGGGGTAGGGTACTGACATGGATAGAGAAGTGGTTGGCAGACAGTAAACAAAGAGTAGGGATTAATGGGCCCCTCTCAGAATGGCAGGCAGTAGCTCGTGGGGTTGGTGCTGGGACCGCAGCTATTTACAATATACATCAATGGTTTAGATGAAGGGATTAAAAGTAACATTACCATTCCCCGTAACCTTTGACACCCTCACTGATCAAGAACCTGCCAATCTCCGCTTGAAAAATACCCAAACCTGGTCTCCACCACTGTCTGTGGCGATGAATTCCACAGATTCACCGCCCCCTGGTTAAATAAATTCCTCCTCATCTCCTTGCTGAAGGTACGTACGTCCTTTTCTTCTGAGGCCGTGGTACCTCTGGTCCGAGACCCTCCTACTTCTGAGCCGACTCAAAATGTCACCTATCCATTTTCCCCTGGGATGCTGCCTGCCTGACCCGCTGAGTTACTCCACCATGGCCGATCTATTTTTCCTTCTCAAACCCATTCTCCTGCTTTCCCCCCCACTAACCTTTGACCTATGCCCCTAACCTTTGACCTATACCCCTACCTAACCAACTTCCAGGGTCCCCTTATTTCACCAAAATCTATGTGCCTTGGGTTTGAACTTTTTAAAGATAGCCTATTAGCCAATAACTAGGTTAGTTTGGTATCGTTCAGAGATACAGTGCAGAAAGAGGCCTGGGCCGATGCTGACCAGCGAGCCCAGCACACTGGCACTTTCCGACACATCCTACATCCTAGGGACAATTTACAACTTTACCAAACCCATTCACCCTACGGATTTGTGGGAGGAAACCGGAACACCCGCAGAAAAGGCACACAGGTCACGGGGAGAACGCACAAACTCCATACAGACAGCACCCGTAGTCAGGATCGAACCTGGGTCTCTGGCGCTGTAAGGCAGCAACTCTACCGCTGTGCCACCGTGCTGCCCCAAAGCTATATAATGATGGCATCATTTTGGGGCGGGCAATACCAGGTTTCCTCTTTGTGTGTAGAAGTGGCACGGTGGATTTCCTGCCTCACAGCCTGAGTGACCCTGATTCGATCCTGACTACGGGTGCTGTCTGTACAGAGTTTGTACATTATCCCAGTGACTGTGTGGGTTTTCTCTGGGCCATAAGGTCATAAGTTATAGGAGCAGAATTGGGCCCCATCGAGTCTCCTCCGCCAATCAATCATGTCTGATCTATCTCTCCCTTTCAACCCCACTCTCCTGCCTTCTCCCCATAACCCCTGACACCCTTACTAATCAAGAATCTGTCTATCTCTGCCTTAAAAATATCCATTGATGGCCTCCACTGCCTTCTCTGGCAAAGAATCCCACAGATTCCACAGGTGCTCCGGTTTCCTCCCACGCTACAAAGATATGCGGGTTTGTAGGTTAATTGACTACGATAAAATGGTAAATTGTCCCTCGTGCGTGCGTGTGTGCGTGTAGGATGGTTTCTACCGTGCTGGGTGGCCACTGGTCGGCGCGGACTCGGTGGGGCAAAGGGCCTGTTTCCGCTCCGTAGCGCGAAGAGTAATGTGCTTCCTCTAATGTTAAAAATGCCCCCCTGTTCTGACGGAAATCGTTTCTTTCCGCTTGGCCAATATGCATTTGCTCAAAGCAGACTGAAAACTCCCAGGATGGTGGAAAGGCCTCTTTGGCAGAGTTACTGGGACTTTTCTGAAGCCCCAGTTACTTGTTCCCTCAATAGACTCCTATAAGATCTTGACAGATGTTTTGCATTCATTAAAACACTTCTGTGCTTGCTGAATTGGCAGTGATTACATGTTAGCCAAGCTTTTGGCTTTCTCAGCTACTGCTGCGTCCCTTGGGAGTCCTCAATGAAAACGTTACTTTTACACCCCGAAGTAATTCTTTCCTGTCTGCTTTCACTGTTATGAGCTGGATTCTTTAGTTTAGACGTGTTCGGTTGCGTTGCCGTAGTTACGGCGGGGGTTTTTTTTTTTTAGGAGGGGGGAAGAGATCGGAGTACTGTAATCCCATTTCGGAAGAGAGGGAGAAATGACAATTTGCACAGGATATAAATCTTCCAGCACGTTTGCTTTCCTCCTCTAATTAATATTTCACACAAAAAGATATTAATGGAAAACAATGCAGCTGCAATTATGCAGCTTTCTCTCACATTCAAATGGCACGTGATGAGCTGTCACCTGCTGGGCTGCAAGGCTTGTGCTGGAAGATGGGACTGAGTCAATATTTGTTATCGACTAGCATAGTCCCGATGGGCTGAACAGCCTCCTTCTGTGTCCTAAATACTTTACTACGATTACTTGACTTTGGGTGCTTGTCTGTATGGAGCTTGTACCTTCTCCCCGTGACCTGCATAGGTTTTTCTCCAAGATCTTCGGTTTCCTCCCACACTCCAAAGACGTACAGGTTTGTCTGTTAGTTGGCTTGGTATAAAATTAAATCATCCCTGGTGTGCGTAGGGTCGTGTTGGTGTGCGGGGATCGCTGGTCGGCGCGGACTCGGTGGGTCGAAGGGCCTGTTTCCGCGATGTATCTCTAGGCTAAATTAAACTAAGGAAGGAAAGCTGGCTAGATAGATTCTTGATTAGTACGGGTGTCAGGGGTTATGGGGAAAAGGCAGGAGAATGGGGTTAGGGGCCCTGTCCCACTGTAGGAGGTAATTCAAGAGCTCTCCCGAGTTTAAAAAAAAAAATCAAACTCGTGGAAAACACGTGGAATGTACGTAGCGGGTACGTCGAAGCTCGGGGACGTCTCTTAGCGGCTCGTCACGATAACGGCAGTACTCGGGAAACGCGGGAAGCTCGTGAAGACTCGTGAAGATTTTTCAACATGTTGGAAAATGTCCACGAGAGCCCCGAGTACCTACGAGCGGCTATTACCGTAATTCTCCGAGTTTGAATCTGGGGAAACTCGGGAAAACTCTTGAATTAGTTCGTACAGCGGGACAGGCCCTTTAGGAGGGAAAGATAGATCAACCATGATTGAATGGCGGAGTGGACTTGATGGGTATGAACTTATGAAACATCTTCAGCTGTTCCCACATTCGGAGCGGTGGGAGGGAGGGAGAGAGAGTTCTAACGGGGAGAATTTTGAAACATGAGCTTGAAGAAAGGTTTGACAAGGAACACAGCAATTGCAATGATTTAAAAGAAGTGAGTTCCAGTATGGGCAGCAGTTGGCTGAAGGTCTCACCAGTGTGTAGGCCACAGGAACACACATTGGACGGGGGCTGGAAGGAAAGAGACTGGGAATGTAAGGCATTCGTGATTTATTGCTCAATGTTATTTACTTGCTTCCTTGGAGAATTAATTCGAAAGGAGATGGGGTCGGTACGGTGGCGCAGCGGTAAAGTTGCTGCCTTACAGAGCCAGGGACCCGGGTTCGATCCTGACTACGGGTGCTGTCCATACGGAGTTTATCCGTTCTCCCTGTGGCTGCGTGGGTTTCCTCCGGGTGCTCCGGTTTCCTCCCACATTCTAAACACGTGCAAGATTGGAGGTCAATTCGCGTTGGTTAAAATTGTCCATTGTACGTGTAGGATTGAATGGAACTAGTTGGGCGGCACGTTGGAGCAGCGCCAGAGACCCGTGTTTGATCCTGACCACGGGTGCATGTCTGTACGGGGTTTGTCCCCGTCACCTGCGTCGGTTGCCTCCAGGTGCTCCGGTTTCCTCCCACACTCCACAGACGGGTCTCGACTGTACAGAGTTTGTGTGATCCCCGCATGACCAGCGTGGGTTTTCTCCGAGAGCTTCGGTTTCCTCCCACACTCTAAAGACGTACAGGTTTGTCGGTTAATTGGCTTGGTATAAATGTAAATTGTCCCTCGTCTGTGTAGGATAGTGTTAGTGTGCGGGGACCGTTGGTCGGTGTGCTATCTATTCAGTTCTGTGTTTACAGGCCTGTTATGCTGCTGCTGTTGTAAGTAAGAATTTAATAGTCCCGTTTTGGAATGTATGACAACAAAACACTCTTGATGCTTCTATCGTCTTTGTGAAGCCCTGTTTTCTCCCGCAAAATACCAGGTTGTTCAGTAATGGATAAGTCGGGTCCTGTACGACTGATGGCAGGAAAATGGAATGGCACTTGGCTGCACGTTAGTTTGTGACAAAAATGTCCCGTTCGTTATATATGACAATTAAACGCTCTGAACACTTGACATCACACAGGGTGTGATGGTTCCGTCGAGTCACTTGTATCAGGAAGAACAGACAGCCTGGGAGTTTTGTACTGCAGAACATTATTTGCAATTTCTCTGCCCATGCCTAGATGTTGCTCAGGTTTGACTGCATGCGGGTTGGGTCAAACTGGATTAAACATTGTCCATTCAGCTCAGAGATTAGGGGCCAGCACGGTGATGAGGATGTAGGGCTGCTGCCTCACAGCGCCAGAAGCCCGGGCTCGATCCTGACCAAGGGTGCTGTCTGTATGGAGTTTACACGTTCTCCGTGTAACCCCGTGGGTTTTCTCTGGGTACTCTGGTTTCCTCCCACACTCCAGTGACCTTACAATGTGTCGGTTGATTGGCCTGTATATGGTAAAGATGTCCCTAGTGTGTGTAGGATAGTGCTAGCTAACGGGGTGATCGATGTTAGGAGTTGGCTGTTTCCACACTGTATCTCTAAAGTCTAAGATTTGTCTCAAATCCAGAGATACTGGCTGACCCGCTGAGTTACTCTGGCTTTTTGTGCCCTCCTATTATTTTGTGCACTATTCTCTTTTTAAAGTTTAATTTAATCCTCCCTTTGAATTATTTCTAAGTTCGTTTGCACTGCTGGTATTTATTTCACTTTTTCTTCATTGCAAAAGGACTTGTTTAACAAGGTGCACGTTGCCTGATTTGCCATTATAAACTTACCTGAACGAGTCCTTCATGGTTCTACTATCCCCTCAGCCAGCCTCTCTTCCCTAAAACATTTATCACTATATATGACGTTAGTTTTGAAGGCTCCTGTAAGTCATTTTTCACGTTCCTTTTTTGTTCCTCTGAGACCACTTGTTTTTTAAGTCTCTATCAGTCTCATCCTGTCTCCTAGTTTTTATTTTAGTTTCGAGATACAGCGCGGAAACAGGCCCTTCGGCCCACCGGCTCCGTGCCACCAGCGATCCCCACACACTAACACTATCCTTGCATAATCGGGGCAATTTACAATCTTTACCGAGACCGATTAAGCCTACAAACAGGCCCTTCGGCCCACCGAACCGTGCTGACCAGCAACCATCCATACACTAGTTCTATCCGACACAAGACCGTACAAACTCCATTAAGACAGCACCCGTAGTCAGGATCGAACCCGGGTCTCTGGCGCTGTAAGGCAGCAACTCTACCGCTGCGCCACCCTGCCATACTTGACTTTTTGTAGATGACTCATCTTTTAGTTCAGACTACATCCTACCCCCTTTTCTGACTTCGGGCTCTTTGATGATACATTAGGGGTATGTTTATGGGATGTGGGTGCTACTGAAAAATGCCCTCCTGTTTGGTTGTTCATCAAAAGCATTATTTTACCTTCACACTCAACACTTCTTTGAATATTAGGTACACAGAAATGCTAGGGAAACTCAGCGGGTGCAGCAGCATCTATGGAGCGAAGGAAATAGGCAACGTTTCGGGCCGAAACCCGGAAGGGTTTCGGCCCGAAACGTTACCTATTTCCTTCCTGAAGGGTTTCGGCCCGAAACGTTGCCTATTTCCTTCGCTCCATCGATGCTGCTGCACCCGCTGAGTTTCTCCAGCATTTCTGTGTACCTTCGATTTTCCAGCATCTGCAGTTCCTTCTTAAACACTTCTTTGAATATTACCTACTCTTCTAAGTTTGCCAGCTGCCTGTCGAACCTAATCCCATTGCGATTAAAGTACTTGCCCACACTTTGAAGTTTGCGTTAACACATTACCCTTCCATCCTGTCTTTGTCTCGAACCTGAAATCAAAATCGAATGTGAAGGCCATAATTTGGAAGATCGCCCATTATCCTCAGAATGTCAGCCAATTCTGCCCAGTTTTTAGATTGGAAATACGGAGCGGAAACAAGCCCTTCGGCCCACCGAGTCCCTACTGACCGAACATCCCGCACACTAACACTAATCCTCCCACATCGGGGCAATTTTACAATTTTACTAAAGCCAACTAACTTTGCGTGTCTTTGGAGTGTGGGAGGAATCTGGAGCTCCCAGGGAAAATCCCACGCCAGTCATGGGTAGAACGTACAGACTCCGTACAGATAGCAACCGTAGTTACGATATGTCTTAGGCGGCGCGCCACTCTGCCGCCTCATCTACTGTAGTTTTGTCTTCCCACCCCCCCCCCCCCACCTCTGTAATTTGGCCAATCACTGTCGCTAAACTTATAGATGAAACCTTAAACCTATGTTCTGACCTGCGCAACCCTAATCCTACCTCCGTAAAGCCCCTGTCCCACTTAGGAAACCTGAACGGAACCTCTGGAGACTTTGCGCCCCGCCCAAGGTTTACGTGCGGTTCCTGGAGGTTGCAGGTGGTTGCCGGAGGTTGTAGGTAGTGGAAGCAGGTAGGGAGACTGACAAAGACCTCCGGGAACCGCACGGAAACCTTGGGCGGGGCGCAAAGTTCCAGAGGTTTCCGTTCAGGTTTCCCAAGTGGGACAGGGGCTAAAGTGAACACTATGAGCCACCATTTACACCACCATAGACATAACATTTTTTTAGATTGTGTTTTGCAGTGATGTTTTGGGTTTTCTTTGCATAGTCTACTTTCTTTTCGAAACGTTCTGTATGATATATTTCCACTTTATGTGTGTTTGTATGTTACCCGAGTCTCCATGCCTGAGATGTAGCTCCAGCATAGTCTTCATTGTACCTGTACTTCACAGTGCTAGTGCCTATGCCCATAAACTGGACGTGACATAACTTTACTTACTGTCATCAGATTCAAGTGGCGCAAAGTCTCCAGTATAAAGGTCTCATTGAGGAAATTCCACCGTTCTCTGTAACCTATTTCCCAGTCACAGCCCACTGAGGTCCCTGTACTCCTTCAGTTCTGGCTACCTGTACTTCTTCAATCTCCTACATTAGCACCCATGTCCTTGGTGTTCTAAGGCCAAAGTGTTTGCTCCCACTCCCACTCCCACTTACTCCCACATCCCACTTACTCCCACTCCCACACTCCCTCACTCACTCACTCACTCACTCACTCACTCCCACTCCCACTCCCACTCCCACTCCCACTCCCACTCCCACTCTCACTCTCACTCCACTCCCACTCCCACTCCCACCTACTCCCACTCCCACTCCCACTCCCACTCCCACTCCCACTCCCACTCCCACTCACACTCACACTCCCACTCCCACTCCCACTCCCACTCTCTCTCTTTTGTCAGGGGTTATGGGGAGAAGGCAGGAAAATGGAGTTAAGAGGGAGAGATAGATCAGCCGTGATTGAATGGCGTAGTAGACTTGATGGGCCGAATGGCCTAATGATTCACTTCTGATCATGGTCTCTATCTCCCCTCTCGCACTCTCTCTCCCCCTCTTCCTTTCTCCCTCTCTCTCTCTCGCGCAACACAAGTTGTTAGTTTGATGGTGCCATCACTTATACTATTTTAATGAGTTTTTTTTCCAATGTCTGAGCTAACGAGCAAGCTGGGAAATAATGCTGAGCCACCATTTTTTTTGCGTGTGACCAATTGATGAGCACAGCAAAACCACGGCTTGTTATGATAGTCAGAATAACAAATGACAATTACCTGCCACCACCCCGTGGCTGGGTACAAGGGGAATCCACAGGTATCTGGTTTAAATTAGTCACAAACCCTGTTTTAACCACGAGAAAATCCAAAGCTGCATCACAGTTGAGATCAATAATCCAGTTCGACATGCCAGAGGGTGGTGAATCTGTGGATTTCTTCAGTGATCTGTGGAGGCCA
This sequence comes from Leucoraja erinaceus, assembly GCF_028641065.1. Classification (NCBI taxonomy): domain Eukaryota; kingdom Metazoa; phylum Chordata; class Chondrichthyes; order Rajiformes; family Rajidae; genus Leucoraja; species Leucoraja erinaceus. The sequence goes on along the minus strand of NC_073402.1, from coordinate 26,411,851 downwards.
AATTACTGGTATTTTTAAAGCCGAGATCGATAGTTTAGTTTCTTGATTAGTATGGGCGTCAGGGGTTATGGGGAGAAGGCAGGAGAATGGGGTTCGGAGGGAGACATAGATCGGCCATGATTGAATGGCGGAGTAGACTTGATGGGCTTGATGGGACGAATGGCCTAATTCTGCTCTTATCATTTGACATAACCTCACGTGGAGCTTTGATGTTTTGGAGCAAGGTACTTAACCAAAAGCTTGGTGGATTTAAAAGATCATGTGCCTCTATTGTGAAGGAGAGCAGAGTGTCCTGACCAGAATATGTACCCTTTGATCAAGGTTGCTTGAGAAGAACGACAAATAATGTCTGGTAAATCTCATGTTGCTGAGGAAACTTGCCTGAAAATTCATTCCCAGTTGTGTAACCTACGGGATGCAGCAGCAATGGTTTGTTGAATTTGATCTCTGGAATTCAGTTCCATTGAAGTCAATTGGATGGGGACTTTTCATCTTGCTACCAACTTGAGACAAATATCTTGAATGCACTCCAACAGTGTCTCCACTTCAAAATATATTTCAGTGGCAGTATTGCAAATGCAGGCAGTGAAATACAATATATGTGCTTTCCTTCATAAGTTCATAAGTGATAGGAGCAGAATTAGTCCATTCAGCCCATCGAGACTACTCCGCCATTCGATCACGGCTGATCAATCTTCCCCATTCTCCTGCCTTCTCCCCATAACCCCTGACACCCGTACTAATCAAGTATCTGTCTCTGCCTTAAAAATATCCATTGACTTGGCCTCCACAGCCTTCTGTGGCAAAGAATTCCACAAATTCACCACCCTATGACTAAAGAAATTCCTCCTCATCTCCTTCCTAAAGGAACGTCCTTTAATTCTGAGGCTATGACCTCTGGTCCTAGACTCTCCCACAAGTGGAAACATCCTCTCCACATCCGCTCTATCCAGGCCTTTCACTATTCCTTTGTGTTTGCTGACCAATGTGGCCAATAATTGCCTATTGCTAACAACCAACATAAGTTCATAACGTGGTCTGAAGAAGGGTTTCGGCCCAAAACGTTGCCTATTTCCTTCGCTCCATAGATGCTGCTGCGCCCGCTGAGTTTCTCCAGCTTTTTTGTGTATCATAAGTCAATAACACATTGGAGCTGAATTGGGCAATTTGGTCTATTGAGTCTACTCTGCAATCATGGCTGATCTATCATTCCCTCTCAACCTCATTCTCCTGCCTTCTCCCCATAACCTGTGACACCCTTACCAATCTGCATTTCATTCTGCAGTTCCTTGTAAATTTTTGTAAACCAGTATATGCAGTTTAGTTTTTTTTTTTTTTTAGTTTAGTTTGGAGATACAGAGTGCAAACAGGCCCTTCGGCCCACCAAGTCCACATTAACCAGCGATCCTCGCACACTAACACTATCCTACACACACTGGGGACAATTTCCATTTATACCAAGCCACTTAACCTACAAACCTGTACGTCTTTGGAGTGTGGGAGGAAACCAGAGATCTCGGAGAAAACCTACGCAGGTCACAGGGGAAGAACGTATAAACTCGTGGTCAGGATCAAACCCAGGTCTCTGGTGCTGTGAGGCAGCAACTCTACTGTTGCGCCACCATGCCACCCTAGTTCTTTGTAACTTTTTTCTGTAACCCAGTTTCTGCAGTTCCTTGTGTCAACAGATTGCTGCTTTGTTTCTGACGACGATGAATATAAATATGAAATGCGGAAAGCACTCAAAAGGTCAAGCAAGGTCTATGGGAAGAGAAGCACTTGTTCATCAGAAGCACCGTTCATCAGAATAGGGAGAGTCAGTAATTAAACGCGTTTAGAGTTGCAGGGAAAGAGAATGGGTGGAGAGAAACAAAGGGGGCGTCTGTATTGGAGTGCAGATCAAGAGAATCTGAATGACTTATGACTTGCTGGTGCTGATTAAATAGCTGAATCTCCACTTTTATCTGGGCTAGGGGATTCCAATGATTCATCGCCCACTGAGTGAAGACATTTTTCCTTCGTTCAATCTTTAATGATTTTCCCCTTATTCTAAGACTGCAACACCTCAGTTCCAGACTCCTGAGCAAGGAGAATCCTCCCCGTTTCTATCCAATTGTCAGCCCTCTGGGAATCTTCTGCTTTATAGTGAGATCAAGAGTCAAATCAATTTAATTGTCATTTGGACCCCTGGAGGTCCAAATGCCGTTTCTGCAGCCATACATTACACACAAATAGACCCCAGACACAACATAATTACATTTTACATAAACATTCACATAGCTGTGATGGAAGGCAAAAAAAACTTATCTCTCCACTGCCTCTCCCCCCCCCCCCCCCGATGTCAGAGTCAAAGTCAAAGCCCCCGGCTGGCGATGGCGATTGTCCCGCGGCCATTGAAGCCACGCTGGGTGGTGCAAGGTCGCACACCGGGTCTTGGTGTTGGAGCCCCCGGTGTACGCTCGCAGAGTCCCGCGGCCGTTCCAGCCGCGCGGGGCAGTGGTGTTAGGCCCCGCTCCAGGAGCTCTTCAACCCCGCAACTCGGGCGGGAGAAGTCGCTGTTGCAGGAGCCCCGAAAAGCGGTCTCCCTCCAGGGATCCGCGGGCTCCCGGTGCCGCCGTCCGCAGACCCGCAGTAGCAGCCTTCGCATCAGCAGCAGCAGCGGCATCGGCAGCAGCAGCGGCAGCAGCAGCAGCAGCGCTCCTCCACCGTTCCACCCGCTCCGGTCTCGGCCAGCTCCGTGACGGCAACGGTGAGTCGGCACCAGAGTCCCTGGCTTCTTCCCGTTGGAGGCTGCTCCTCGTTGCGGCCTCAACGACAACTGAGACCCGACGAGAAAAGGTCGGGTCTCCAGTGCAGGGACCTCCCTTCTGATGGGACGAAGTTGGCAACAGGACACTGGAAGAGTCCAGCAAACCCAGGGTGCCAGTCCGGTGAATCTTTGCTGTACTCCCCCCTTTGGAAGTAACTCGAGTTTTGGACCAACAATACCGAATGCAATACTTGATATTCCAGGCCCGACATTGTGGGCAGGTGCTATAGACCTGCACGGGAAGGTAGACGCTCCCGCCCCCACGAGTCTCGGGCAGGTGGGGGCTCGTCAGCCTGGGAAGGCAGTTCATCTAGGAGAGGGAAAACTCTGATTTAGCACCCCCCACTGCCTTGTGGCCATATCCAGTCATGGAAAAGGTTCCAGGAGTAAACCTCAAGAAAATCCACAGTCGGAGCCCCTAAGGCAGTTTGTCGTTGTCTACAACCTTGCGATGGCAGCTCCTGCGATGGCGCTGGTGCCAAACTGTAATGGCCCTGCTGTTCCTTTGGATCGATCAGCGATGTGGAGAGAGGGGGGGACGTGCTGCATGGGCAACAGCCTGTCCTCCATATTACATCGATCGCCCAGGCTTGCATCCGACCACACATCACCTGCAAACTAGGATTCATCACCCATGGTCAGTCATGACCGAGGGGGGGGGGGGGGGGGGGGCTACTACAAGGCCCTACATGGTTGTAGCAATGGGTCGTTCCTCCTCTATCGATCGCCTCTTGTTTTTCGCTTCCTAATTGCATGTTAGCTTTCAGTGAGTGTGAAAAGGAACTGCTGATGCTGATTTGCTCTGAAGGCAGACACAAAATATCGGAGTAACTCAGCGGGGTCAGGCAGCACCTCCGGAGAAAAAGAACAAGTGACTTTTTAGGGTCGTGACTGATGAAGGATCTTGACCCGAAAGGTCACCTATTCCTTTTCTCCAGAGATGCTGCCTGACCCGTTGAGTTGATCCAGTAATTTCTGTCTGTCTTAACTTTCAATGACTTGTGTACTAGAACGCCCAGGTTTTCTTTAAACTATTTCTTCTAATTTCATAACTTAAGAAAACACTCAGCAATTCTGGGTTTTTCTTTCCATGGACAACTGCCCACTTTCTTCCCCCCCTGTTCCATCTGCCCTGTCATTGCCCAGTTACTCAGCTTGGGCCTTCTCCCTTGCAGTTTCTTTGCATCCTCATCACTACTCGCATTTTCACCGAGTTAGCAATATTGTTGGCAAACCTTGTGCCAGGCACTGAGGCAAGAAAACCTCCGCCAATGGCCCACACGTGTGCTTGTGAAAAGCAAGCTTGTCAAAGCAAAAGCTCTTCACTGTACCTCGGTACACTTAACAATAGACAATAGACAATAGGTGCAGGAGTAGGCCATTCGGCTCTTCGATCCATTCAATGTGATCGTGGCTGATCATCCACAATCAGTACCCCGTTCCTGCCTTCTCCCCATATCCACTGACTCCGCTATTTTTAAGAGCCCTATCTAGCTCTCTCTTGAAAGCATCCAGAGAACCTGCCTCCACTGCCCTCTGAGGCAGAGAATTCCACAGACTCACCACTCTCTGTGAGAAAAAGTGTTTCCTCGTCTCCGTTCTAAATGGCTTACTCCTTATTCTGAAATAAACTGAACCCAGAGCAGATTATAATTGTACCCAGAGTGGATTTCGTGCGTACATCCTCAAGTTTAACTCATTTAGCTTATGGCCACGACCTCATTTTTTATTGGTGTTACATGTGAAGGGGATGATCATGAATCAAGGCCGTGTGTTCCAGTTTCGTCCCTCTGCCGTGCAAATGAAGTTCCCAATACTGAATTCTTGTTTTCCGAGTGCAATGTATTCCAGATGGTCCTGGAGGAGAAACATTTTCTCAGAAGTGAAATTATTAAAAAAGTTCTTTACAATCAAGTTCATAGTTTGCCTCATGGCGAGCTGAGCAAATGTCCTGTAACCCACACTCGTGTTCAAGATTAAAACGTCTTTCTTGTTGGGTGGTTGTGATTTGTGTTGTGACATTTGCCTGAAGTCTCCGTGGAGCTCGGGTTCAAAGAGCACGGGTTGGAAATGCCGACATTTTTGAAATTAATAAGTCTTTCTTTCTCAAAACGGAAGCCTCCTGTACGGTCAGGGAGACAAATTATTCTGGTCGCGCTATAACAAGCCCAGGAGTTGCAAATCTCTTTAAGAAGCAGTTTTATAAGTTTGCGATTTTTTCTTTTTTGTGACTTTTTCGACCTGGGATTGACGGCTGCTCTGTCTTGCCGGGGTCTTGATAAACCCGAGCCCCCCGGGCTGAAAACAACGCACAAAGATGGCATCCAAATGGCACGCCCGCGCCTCTGAAATGGATCCACCTCTCACAGTAACAGCCATCAATGGCTTTGTTTGTTTTAGTCGTGGCATATCACCACCTTTGGCCTGGTTTTGCGTTAAAGTGGAATTTTTCTTTGCAGTAAAACTTGGCCAGCGAGCTCCAGAGGGTTGTGTCAGGCCAGGCTACTGCTTCCAAGTGTGGTGCTCAAAGCTATTTGGAGAGGTCGAGTCCACCTCATTAGGAGCGTGTGTGCTGTGATTTACGGCTTCCTCTCTATCCATCTCTCCTTCCGCTTGCTGACACGTTTTTGAAGGGCCCTGCTCTCTTGACCCCCCCCCCTCCCCTCCTTCGCAAAGGTACTTGGATCCAGAATGGAGAGACTTTTCAAGCTAAATGTAAGCAACAGCGGGTTTTTTTTATAAAAAAGCTGTCTGCCTTTTGTGACTGATTCCTGCCAGGGTTGCAGTTTGCAGATTTGTGAAAATTATTGACGGTTCAGTCATCGGATCTTTCATTCGAATTGTATCGGATAAGGAGATAAACAGGTGATCTGAATTTTCCATGAAACGCTCTCGCTGAATTTAGTCCCTGCTGTAACTAACTGTTGTCTTGCTCCTGAGCTGACAAAGTAATGGTGACAGGGGAGAGTCTTGCCTGTCGTACAGTTAGATCGTGCCTGATTTTCTACCCATCTTGGTTGTGAGACCTTCAGTGCTCCTGATGACCAAAGATCTGGCAATCTTGCTTTATTGGGAACAGTTTTAGGCCCCGTATCGGAGGAAGGGTGTGCTGGCATTGGAGAGGGTCCAGAGGAGGTTTGCGAGAATGAAGCCCGAGATGATGCGGGCTCGAAGGGCCGAATGGCCTACTCCTGCACCTAATTTCTAATTTCTATGACTGGGTTAACTTATAATGAGCGTTTGATGGCACTGGGATGAGGGGAGACATTGAAACTTACCAAACAGCAAAAGGCCTGGATAGAGTGGATGCGGGAGTGTCTAGAACCAGAGGGCGTGCCTCGAATAAAATACCTTCCTTTAGAAAGATGAGGAGGAATTTCTTTAATCAGGTGATGATCTGTGGAATTCATTGCCACAGAGGGCTGAGGAGGCCAAGTCATTGGGTATATTTAAGATGGACATTGACAAATACTGACATCCTTACCATACTTCATTGGTAAGGCTGTCGAGGGTTAGGGGGGGGGAAGGCAGGAGAATGGGGTTGAAAGGGAAAGATAGATCAGCCGTGATTGAATGGCAGAGTAGACTTTTTCGGTCAAATAGCTTAATTCTCCTCCTGGATCTTATGAACTTATGAGATGAGGAGGAATTTCTTCAGTCAGAGGGTGATGAATCTGTGGAATTCATTGCCAGAGACGGCTGTGGTGGTCAAGTCATTGGGTAGTTTTATGCTGGAGGTTGGCAGATACAAGGGTGTCAAGGGCTATGGGGTGGAGAATGGGAATGAGAGGGAAAGATAAATCAGCCGTGATTGAAAGGCAGAGTAGGCTCGATGGGTCAAATCATCTACATCTGCTCCTATGACTTATGAAGTGATGCACTTCAGTGTTTCCATTCTGATTTCTGCCCGACATACCAGTCGGAGAGAAAGTCTCAGATCTCCACTTAGCTTTGTGCTACTTAGTTCCACTGGATGGATAATGCTCCAATGTCTACCCTGGTCTGCCTCAAAAAAATGGTGGTTCACTCGCTGCTCTGTCATAGAAACATAGAAATTAGGTGCAGGAGTAGGCCATTCGGCCCTTCGAGCCTGCACCGCCATTCAATATGATCATGGCTGATCATCCAACTCAGTATCCCGTACTTGCCTTCTCTCCATACCCTCTGATCCCCTTAGCCACAAGGGACACATCTAACTCCCTCTTAAATATAGCCAATGAACTGGCCTCAACTACCCTCTGCGGCAGAGAATTCCAGAGATTCACCACTCTCTGTGTGAAAAAAGTTCTTCTAATCTCGGTTTTAAAGGATTTCCCCCTTATCCTTAAGCTGTGACCCCTTGTCCTGGACTTCCCCAACATCGGGAACAATGTTCCTGCATCTAGCCTGTCCAACCCCTTAAGAATTTTGTAAGTTTCTATAAGATCCCCTCTCAATCTCCTAAATTCTAGAGAGTATAAACCAAGTCTATCCAGTCTTTCTTCATAAGACAGTCCTGACATCCCAGGAATCAGTCTGGTGAACCTTCTCTGCACTCCCTCTATGGCAATAATGTCCTTCCTCAGATTTGGAGACCAAAACTGTACGCAATACTCCAGGTGTGGTCTCACCAAGACCCTGTACAACTGCAGTAGAACCTCCCTGCTCCTATACTCAAATCCTTTTGCTATATGCCAGAACCTGTCGATTCACATTAAACATCTCATTGAATCTCATCTGACTTTGAAGAGCCCAGTCAATGTCACCTGGGTTTTTCACCTGACGAAGCTTGTCGGCGGTTCTTCTTCATGGCCAATATCTCCCCCGATATGTTTCAGTGTCCAGAAAAGTAGGTCCATCACCAAACAGAGGTTGATGAAGTAAAATTGTCCCAACTAATGGGTTCATTGAATGCTTTGCCACGCATTGAGTGAATGAGACAGGGACCATGTCTGAAGAAGGGTCCCCACCAGAAACGTCACCTATTCCTTTTCTCCAGAGATGCTGCCTGACCCGCTGAGTTCCTCCAGCATTTTGTATCTATTTACATTGTGTTTTGACTGTTTTAGTTTAGTTTATTGTCACATGGTGCAGTGAAAAGCTTGTTGTTGCATGCTAACCAGTCAGTGGAAAGACTATACATAATTACATTCGAGCTGTCCACAGTGTGCAGATACATGATAAAGGGAATAACGTTTAATATAGGGTCTTCAATAGGTAGAAAGTTAATTCAAATCCACTCTCTTGTTGTTGGTTCAGTTGCCTGATAACAGCTGGGAAGAAACTCTCTGGATCTGGAGGTATGCATATTCACAATTAGACAGTCACCTGCAATGTTAACTCCGTTTTTATTTCTCTCTCTCTTTACGGGACGCTGCTGGCTATTTCTTGCATTTTCCAATTTTATTTCAGATTTCCAACATCTGCAGTTATTTTCCCGCAGAGCAGAGCCTGAGATCAGTGGTAGGAAAGTGCTGTAATCTATTTTATATATATATATATGGAATGAGGGAGGAAACTGGAGCACCCGGAGAAATATATATATATTGATGAAGTAAAATTATATATATATATATATATAGCACCAGCAAAAACAAAAATAGAATTACACAGAGTCAACATCAATCTATGAAAGGGAAATCTTGTCTGACAAATCTGTAAAAGCTTGTTTTTGAGTTGCAACTAGAGAGAATATATTGATGTGATGCATCAAGTCAGAAAGTCTTCACTAGGATGCCAGACAAGAGATCATTAAATCAAATAAGAGAACATAGGGTTGGGGTTAATATACTGCCAGGAATTGCCATTGTCACAGAGTCATAGAGTCTTACAGCATGGAGTTAGGCCCTTCGGCCCAGTTTACCCACACCGGCCAACATGCACCATCTACACTAGTCCCACCTGCCTGTGTTTGGCTCATATCCCTCTAAACCTGTCCTATCCACGTACCTGTCTAAATGTTCTTAAACGTTGCGATCGTATCTACCTCAACTCCCTCCTCCGGCAGCTTGTTCCGTACACCCACCAACAGCAAAGAAACAGAGAAAAGAAATAAATAGATCATTTTCACACAGGGACCCAATGACTGGAAGAGTGCAATGGAGATTTGTTCTTGGGCCCCAGCTGTTCAGAGAGTCGGGGAGGAGAGAGTCAGCAGCTTCTAATTCCTGATCTTTAACGTCGTGGTAGACCAGTCTTGGGCCCTGCACGTGGACGTAATCGTGAAGAAGGTGCAACAGTGCCGCTATCTCCTTAGAAGAGATGAGGCATGTCGTCCAATACGCCACCAAACATCTACCAATGTAGGTGGCGCAGCGGTAGAGTTGCTGCCTCACAGCGCCAGAGACCCAGGTTCGATCCTGACTACGGGTGCTGTCTGTACAGTGTTTGTACATTCTTCCCGTAACCCCGTGGGTTTTCTCCGGGTGCTCCAGTTTCCTCCCTCATTCCAAAGACGTGCAGGCTTGGTAAGTTCCCCCTGTGTGCGGGGATCGCTGGTCGGCATGCACCTGGTGGGCCAAAAGGCCTCTATCCGAGCTGTATCTCTAAACTAAACTCAACTAAAAGAGCTGCTGCCTTACAGCTTCAGGGACCCGGGTTCAATCCTGACTACGGGCGCTGTCTGTATGGAGTTTGTATGTTCTCCCTGTAACCTGTGTGGGTTTTCTCCGAGATCTTCGGTTTCCTCCCACACACTAAAGATCTACTGGTTTGTAGGTTAATTGGCTTGGTATAAATGTAAAATTGGCCCCTGTGTGTGTAAAATAGTGTTAGTGTGCGGGGATCGCTGGCCGGCGCGGACTCGGTGAGCCGAAGGGCCTGTTTCCGCACAGTATCTCTAAACCAAAAACGAAACCTTCCAACAGAGAGCTGTAGAAGTTTGCTTACTGAATTTATTCAGGACACAGAAATATTTGGATATTAAGGAAATCAAGGGTTATAAAGTTAGTGCAGGAAAATGGTGCTGAGAAAAAGATCATCTTACTGAACGGCAGACCAGGCAGGATGGCCTGAATGTTTCACTCCTGCTTTTCTTTCTTTTGATCATTTTTAAATTCAATTTGGAAAGTTGCTGTTGAACTTCTTATCACTCATCCTTTTGGGAATTGCTCTCCAGAATGCAGTTTGCCGCTTAAACAGAATTCTTCCATCCCTTTGTCATTGATCTGCCATGTGTGTCCCTAGTTTGCTGACCACCTTGTCTGATGATATTCAGTCACCACTGACCTTCACCTTGTCTCTCCTGATACCTGTGTGTGGGCTCAGCCCAACAAGGCTCACAAAGGAATGGTCTGCAGATAGATGATGGGCGCTGATCATTATATCAGGGATACTGAAAGTACTTTTTAGCAGTTACAGTTTAGTGTATTGTCACGTGTACCAAGGAAAGCTTTAGTTGCGTTCGATCCAGTCAGCGGAAAGACCATGCATGATTACAATCGAGCCATTCACAGTGTATAGATACATGATTAGGGAATAACGTTTAGTACAAGGTAGGTATCGGGTACTTTTTGGCGCTGCTGTTTCAGCGCCTCCGTTTATAATATCTGTACTCATCAGAACCCTAACCCTAACCATAACCTCTGTAAATACCTCCAGATAAATAAAAGTGTTCCATGTGTCACAATACTCCGGGATAGTGAATTCCAGAGATTCATCACCCTCTGCAAGAAGTTCCTATGCCAAGGATATTGCAAGTGAGATCAGCTTTTTGTTAACAAGTTTGGAAATTGTTTTCCACTGGCACACCGCTGTGGCACCCTAACCCTAACCCTAACCCTAACCCCAACCCATACCCTAACCCTAACTCTAACACCCCGAAACGGAGGCGCTGAAACGGCGGCGCTCAAACGGCAGCGCCGAATGGAACCATTCCGCAAGGTAAAGCCAACAAAGTCCGATCAAGAATAGTCCGAGGGTCACCAAAGAACTAGATAGTAGTTCTCTCAGTTTCTGGTAGGATGATTCGGTTGCCTGTCAACAGCTGGGAAGAAACTGTCCCTGTATCTGGAGGTGTGCGTTTTCACACTTCTATACCTTTTGCCTGATAGGAGAGGAGAGTATAGGGTTTAAGAAGGAACTGCAGATGCTGGAAAATCGAAGGTAGACAAAAATGCTGGAGAAACTCAGCGGGTGCAGCAGCATCTATGGAGCGAAGGAAATAGGCGACGTTTTCGGGTCGAAACCCGTCAGGAAGGAAATGGGTAACGTTTCGGGCCGAAACCCTTCAGGAAGGAAATGGGTAACGTTTCGGGCCGAAACCCTTCAGGAAGGAAATAGGTAACGTTTCGGGCCGAAACCCTTCCGGGTTTCGGCCCAAAACGTTGCCTATTTCTTTCGCTCCATAGATGCTGCTGCACCCGCTGAGTTTCTTCAGCACTTTTGACTACCGAGGAGACTATGCAGAATGGCCAAAGTGTGACTCGTCCTTGGTTATGCTGCTGACCTTGCCGAGGCAGCGTGAAGTATAACTTCACTTGGACTATCACTACCACTTACAGTATGAATATCACTTGGACTCAGTTCAGCGTGACCTACCACTAACACTCATACAGCATTCACCTGAAGTACAAGCAAGATTCACAAGGATGATATGAGAACAGAGTGGCGATGGCGATTTCATTGAGACAAGTCTGAAGAGACCAGGGTTTTTTTTAGAGATATAGTCATTAGACTTTAGAAATACAGAGTTGAACCAAGCCCATCAGCTTACTGAGTCTACACTGACCAGCGATCACCCCGTACATTAGCACAATCCTGATGGGCCGAATGCTGGCTCGAAGGGCCGAATGGCCTACTCCTGCACCCATTGCCTGTTGAATGGCCTAATTTTACTCCATCACTTATGAACTTATGAGTAAATCAACGGGTCAGGCAGGACCTCTGGAGAAAAGGACGAGGTGACATTTCAGGACGAGACCTTTCTACAGACCCAGTCTGAAGAAGGGTCTCGACCTGAAATGTCACCTATACCATTTCTCCATAGATCCTGCCTGAGTTATTCCAGCACTTTGTGACTATCTTGAGTGTGATACAGTTTGGTGGGTTAGATAATAAAAGGTATTTCTGTTTGTGGGGGAGACTAAATCCAAGCATCTTTTGATGGTCATTAATAAATTCCAATAGGAAATTCTGGGAGAAACCTCTTTATCCGGAGCGTGGTCACAGATTAGAACCTACTTCCACTTGGGATGGTTGAGGCAAATAACTGGGATCTATTTAAGGGAATGTAAACATGGAGAACGAAATGGAAGGGGACACTGATAGGGCCAGGGAGGAAAGTGGGAGGAGGCTTGTGTGGAACATAAATAACAGCATTGGCTACTGAAATGCTCGATGATGTGATTCTGTGTAATTTTACACATGCCTCAGTGTCACACTGTGCTGCATATTTACCAAGTGGTCAGTCTCAAGAACTTGTGCAGCAGTTATCAAAGTGGTCATGTAACTAATTTATCACAACTCGCACAGAGTGGGGCAGCAGGGAGGCGCAGCGGGAGAGTTGCTGCCTCACAGCGCCAGAGACCCTGGTTCGATCCTGTCTACAGGTGCTGTCTGTGTGGAGTTTGCAGGTTCTACCCGTGGGTTGCCTCCGGGCGCTCCAGTTTCCTCCCACACTCCAAAGACGTGCAGGTTGGGTACAATTGTCAAATTGTCCCCAGTCTGTAGGATTGCGTTAGTGTGCGCGGGGATCGCTGGTCGGCACGGATTCGGTGGGCCGAAGGGCCTGTTTCCGCACTGTATCTCTAAACTAAAACTTAAAAAATGTAAAATTCAGCTGAGGACAAGACGGAAGGTCCAGAGTGAAAGAGACGAATTGATCTGATCAAAACAAAAATAGACACAAATTGCTAGAGTAACTCAGCGGGCCAGGCAGCATCTATGGTGGGAATGGATGGAGGAGTTTGGAGAAGAGTCATGACCCGAAACGTTAGCTATCCATGTTCTCCAGGGATGCTGCTTGACCTGTTGAGTTACTACAGCACTTTGTGTCTTTTTTTTTGTTAACCAGCATCTGCACTTCCTTGTGTCTACAATTGATCTGATCGGCTAAATACAGGATGTTCATAAGTATTAGGAGCAGAATTATGCCATTCGGCCCATCAGGTCTACTCTCCCATTCAAACATGGCTGATATATCTTTCCCTCTCAACCCCATTCTCCTGCCTTCTCCCCATAACCACTGACACTTGTACTAATCAAGAATCTATCAATCTTTGCCTTAAAATATCCATTGACTTGGCCTCCACTGCCTTCTACGGCAATGAATTCCACAGATTCACCCTTCTGACTAAAGAAATTCCTCCTCATCTCCTTTCTAAAGATACGTCCTTTTATTCTGAGGCTGTAGTCTCTGGTCTTGCACTCTCCCACTAATGGAAACATCTCTGCATCCATCCTATCCAGGCCTTTCACTATTCGGTTAGTTTCAATGGGGATTCAATGAGAGTTTCAATGGCCTTGGTCACCATTTCGGATGCATATTGGTTGGTTTTTGGTCTTTCCAACATATATTAGAGGTATGCGTACTTTGTGGAGCGGTATAATGGAGACACAGACACTGCAGAATCTTGGGCAAAACAAAACACAAAGTGCTGGAGAAACTTAGCGGGTCAGGCAGCAGGTAGATGACGTTTCAGGTTGGGACCCTTCTGCAGACTGGATTATTGAAGGAGTGGTGCAGTCAACAAAAGCTTTTCACCGTACCTCGGCACACGTGACAATAAACTAAAAACTAAACTGAACTGGAGAATAGACACAAATTGCTGGAGTAACTCAGCGGGGCCAGGCAGTGTCTCTGGAGAGAAGGAATGGGGTGACGTTTTGGGTGGAGACCCTTTCTTCAGACTGGATCTTAATGAGTTGTGAGACACCACTGAGATGACTAACACATCGCGCTTTCCCAACTATTAATGGAACCCCTCCCCTCCACTAAAACTCGGTCTCGAGCGTCCATATGGAAAACCTGCAGCGGTCTTTCATTCAAGTGGAAGAACGATACTTTGACTGAGGCCAGCGGTGACTAATATCCGTTGCAAACATTATCTTTAACATAGCACCAAATACATTGCGTTTCCTGCTCTGGGCCATGTGCTGCTTTATGGACGTCGCCCTCATTTACTCAATCGGGCTTTGTTAATGGAAAAAAAAAAGTCGTGCAGCCGGAAGATCGAAGCCACAGTGTTTCGCTGTCAATTTCAAGCTGAGTATGTACGCTCTATTTTTACTCACTGTCTGCGAACCAGTTTCCTGTTTATACTCAATAACTGGTGGGCGTTCAATCTTACCTGTGGCTGATCCCCAGCCATAGACCATTTCCGACGGGCTATTTTTAAATGCCTTCCTGAAATGCAAAACATATCACACACTCTTATCAGATCTGCACAGGGGAAGCATGAAGGGTTTAATTCGTAGCAGCAGTCAGCAGGCAGCTCGCATATTATTATCCGTCAGTTCAATATTTATTGCCCAAGTCCCAATAGAGGCTTGACAGAGACACAATGAACTGCAGATTTAATGGTTTCAAAGGTTTCATAAGTCTTTTATACAAATTAAGGTACAGTGATATGCGAATGACCACACATCCATATGAAAAATAAAACAAGCCACACAATTACATAAAAGCTAAAATAAACATCCACCACAGTGGATTCCCCACATTCCTCACTGTGATGGAAGGCAAAAAAGCCCAATCTTCCTCTTCTTCATTCTCCCGCGAGGTGATCGAAGCTCCTGTAGCCAGCGGGGCGTCGGGGCGATCGAAACGCCCGCGATTTGGCGTTATCCACATTTATTACCAATGGAACATGACACCAACTTATTTGTCTAGCCATTAGTAATAAGTGATCCTCCTCCCCTCACCTTGTACCTATTTTAGGCCATTAAGACTCGTCCATGATCTTATAGAAACTTACAAAATTCTTACAGGGTTGGACAGGCTAGATGCAGGAAGATTGTTCCCGATGTTGGGGAAGTCCAGGACAAGGGGTCACAGTTTAAGGTTAAAGGGTAAATCTTTTAGGACCGAGATTAGAAAAAAAAATTTTCACACAGAGAGTGGTGAATCTCTGGAATTCTCTGCCACAGAAGGTAGTTGAGGCCAGTTCATTGGCTATATTTAAGAGGGAGTTGGATGTGGCCCTTGTGGCTAAAGGGGTCAGGGGGTATGGAGAGAAGGCAGGTACAGGATACTGAGTTGGATGATCAGCCATGATCATATTGAATGGCGGTGCAGGCTCGAAGGGCCGAATGGCCTACTCCTGCACCTATTTTCTATGTTTCTATGTTACTCTGACTTGAGTTAGTTGTAGAAGGAATGATGGGTGAGCAATGTAGCCCTGGAGTCGTTACACTTGCTGCACAGAATCAGGCCCTTCGGCCCACCTTGTCCATACTGGCCAGCAAGTACCCCATTTCCCAGCCTGCCATGATGCCTTTGTGGTTCAACAGCTTGTCCAAATATCTCTCACGTGCCGCGAGAATCTCTTGCCTTTGCTGACTTCTCGAGCAGTGACTTCCGAAGCCCATCCATGCACTGAATTAAAAAAAACCTCTTCCTGTAAACCCCCGCTAAACCATCTCACGCCTTACTTTTAACCCTGTGCCCTCTGGTGATTTCTCCCCGGGAGCTCTGAGGAAATTAATTAAATAGCCAGAAATAGCGACGAATATTGTCAGCGGAGCTCTTATAATTGACGTCAATGACCACTGCCATCGGGCTCACATTAGAGATTGGAGTTAATGAACGATGCAACTGCAGGGTTGAGAAAGGCAATTAGATGCTCTTGTACATCAAACAGAGGACCACCGGTATTTAATTGTTCCCAGGAGGCCCATCGCTTCATTGAATCCTGAATTACTGCCGTTTGTCAGTCTCTCGCCCACGTCTCAGGGCTAACGGAATCATGGGATATGGGGGAAAAAAGCAGGAACGGGGAACTGAGTTTGAATGATCAGCCATGATCATATTGAATGGCGGTGCTGGCTCCAAAGGGCCGAATGGCCTACTCCTGCACCTGGTTTCTATGTTTCTAAGAAGGAACTGCAGATGCTGGAAAATTGAAGGTAGACAAAAGTGCTCGAGAAACTCAACGGGTGCAGCAGCATCTATGGAGCGAAGGAAATAGGCAACGTTTCGGGCCGAAACTCTTCTTCAGACTTTCTTCAAGTCAAGTCAAGTCAAGTCAAGTTTATTTGTCACATACACATACGAGATGTGCAGTGAAATGAAAGTGGCAATGCTCGGACTTTTGGCAAAACAACAAAAAACAACCAAACAAATTATAAACACAATCATAACACACATATTATTTTACATAATAAATAATAGAAGGAAAAAACGTTCTGTACAGTTAGTCCCTGGTGAGAAAGGCGTTTACAGTCCGGATTGCCTCTGGGAAGAAACTCCTTCTCAACCTCTCCGTTCTCACTGCGTGGCAACGGAGGCGTTTGCCTGACCGTAGCGGCTGGAACAGTCCGTTGCAGGGGTGGAAGAGGTCTCTCATGATTTTGTTTGCTCTGGAGTTGCACCTCCTGTTGTATAGTTCCTGCAGGGGGGTGAGTGAAGTTCCCATAGTGCGTTCGGCCGAACGCACTACTCTCTGCAGAGCCTTCTTGTCCTTGGCAGAGCAATTCCCGAACCAGATGGTAATGTTCCCGGACAAGATGCTTTCCACCGCCGCTGCGTAGAAGCACTGGAGGATCCTCGGAGACACTCTGAATTTCCTCAATTGCCTGAGGTGGTAAAGGCGCTGCCTTGCCTTACTCGCCAGTGCTGAGGCGTGTGATGACCATGTCATATCCTCAGAGATGTGGACTCCCAGATATTTAAAACAGTTCACCCTCAGACTAACTTTCTTCAGACTAACCCTAAGGTCTTTTTATAAGATAACCTCTCATCCTTCTAAATGACAGTGAATATAAGTCCAGTCGATCCATTCTTTCATCCTATATCAGTGCATGTGGCAAACTTGTGGTAGTTTTAAGAGGAGATGATTAGAGGGGGGTAAAGTGTGGGATAAAATGAAGACTTGAGGTTTAAGAATTGGATGTAACATTCCTGCATATTTGACCCTGACCACATAATTAAATTAAATTAAATTAAATATAGCCCTCTTGCTGGTTCATATTTCAATAACAATAACTTTGGCACCAATCAGCGTTTGACGGCACTGGGCCTGCACTCGCTGGAGTTTAAAAGGATGAGGGGCGAACCTCATTGAAACTAACCAAATAGTGAAAGACCTGGATTGAGTGGATGTGGAGAGGATGTTTCCACTAGTGGGAGAGTCCAGGACCAGAGGCCACAGCCTCAGAATTAAAGGACGTTCCTTTAGGAAGGAGATGAGGAGGAATTTCTTTAGTCCGAGGGTGGAATTCATTGCCACAGAAGGCTGTTGAGGCGAAGTCAATGGATATTTTTATGGCAGAGATAGATTCTTGATTAGTACGACTTTGGGCTCTTTGACGATACATTAGGGGTATGTTTATGGGTTGTGGGTGCTACTGAAAAATGCCCTCCTGTTTGGTTGTTCATCAAAAGCATCATTTTACCTTCACACTCAACACTTCTTTGAATATTAGGTACACAGCAATGCTGGAGAAACTCAGCGGGTGCAGCAGCATCTATGGAGCGAAGGAAATAGGCAACGTTTCGGGCCGAAACCCGGAAGGGTTTCGGCCCGAAACGTTACCTATTTCCTTCCTGAAGGGTTTTGGCCCAAAACGTTGCCTATTTCCTTCGTTCCATAGATGCAGTACGGGTGTCAGGGGTTATGGGGCGAAGGCAGGAGAATGGGGTTAAGAAGGAGAGATAGATCAGCCATGGTTTAATGGCAGAGTAGAGACATGATGGGCTGAATGGCCTAATTCTGCTCCTAGTGCTCATGTACTTATGAACTTTGCAGTCTTGACAATAACTATTCAATTTTTCAGTATTTCTTGAGGGAAGTTGAGATTGCTTCTATCAACACCAATTTTGGCCGATCTATCTGTGCTCAGTATGTGGAGGCCTACCTTTGGTGTGTCATGGATCCTTGATGGCTCCCCGATGCCAGTCTGCCAGTCACACGGGATGGGAAGCTGACCTGAGCGGCACGGTGGCGCAGCGGTAGAGTTGCTACCTTACAGCACCAGAGACCCGGGTTCGATCCTGACTACGGGTGCTGCGTGAACGGAATTTGTTCGTTCTCCCCGTGACCTGCGTGGGTTTTCCCCAGGAGCTCCGGTTTCCTTCCAGACTCCAAAGACTCCAATTTGTAGGCTAATTGGCTTCGGTAAAAATTGTAAATTTTGTCGTTGGAGTGTTGGAGGAAACTGAATATGTCGGAGAAAACCCACACACAGGTCACGGGGAGAAGGTACAAACTCCATGCAGACAGCTCCCATAGTCAGGATCGAACCCGGGTCTCTGGCGCAGGAAGGCAGCAACTCTACCGCTGTGCTGCCTTGTATGTGTAAGAGGTGGATGATAGCGTGAGATAACGTAGAACTAGTGTGAACGGGCGATCGATGGCCGGCGTGAACTCTGTGGGCCGAAGGGCCTGTTTCAACACTGCGGCGTTAAACCAAGCTAAACATCTGGGAAGAAGCAAGCATCAACAATAGTGACCAGCAGCTTCTTCAGTGCCACGGGGAAACACTGTTAGCTCAGTAACAGATGCAGAAAAGTGGTTGACTGCTAATTGCCTTGACAGGTTACTGGGTTCACCAGTAATATGAGTTGGCAATAAACGGAGTTCTTGCTAGTGGATGCCAATATCCTGAGAATGAATTAAAAGTAAAACGTCTCCGTAAAGAACATTTTCTAACAGTTTATTTGAACAAAAAAGCACACAGCCACTGTGAGTGTGAGTGGCCAAATAATCTTCCATCGCATCTAGAAAGGGGGTTTCACATTGTTTTGGCCAGGGGTATTTCTGCTTTGTGATGGCATTAGATGTCAGATGCAAGGGACAAGGGTCATAAGACCATAACACATAGGAGCAGAAATAGGCCATTCGGCCCATCGTGTGTCTACTCTATTCAATCATGACTGATCTATTCTTCCCTCTCAACCCCATTTCCTGCTTTCTCCCCGTAACCTTTGACACCCGCACTAATCAAGAACACGTCAATCTCCGTTTTAAAAATACCCAGACGAGGCCTTCACGTCTGTCTGTAACATTGAATTCCACAGGTTCACAACCCTCCGGTTAAATAAATTCCTCCTCATCTTCTTTCTAAGGTATGTTCTTTTATTCTGAGGCTGTCCTCTGGTAATAGACTCTCCCTCAAGGGTCCCGGCTCGAAATGTCACCTCTCCGTTGTCCCCAGAGATGCTGCTTGACCCGCTGAGTTACACCAGTTACTTTGTGTCTATCTCAGGTATGTAGGTTAATTGGGTTTCTGTAAACTGTCCGTGGTGTGTGGGATAGAACTAATGTCACTCCCACTTCTCAAGGTCAGCAGCATTATCAAGGACGAGTCACACACTGGCCACTCTCTCTTCTCCCCTCTCCCATCAGGCAAAAGGTATAGAAGTGTGAAAACACACACACCTCCAGATTCAGAGACAGTTTCTCCCCAGCTGTTATCAGGCAACTGAACCATCCCACCACAACCAGAGAGCAGCAGTTGGTGACCCTCAGACTATCCTTGATTGGTCTTTGCTGGCTTTACCTTGCACGCAACGTTATCTCCTTATCATATATCTATAAACTGCAAACGGATCGATTGTAATGCATTGTCTTTCCGCTGACTGGTTAGCACGCAACAAAAGCTTTTCACTGTACCTCGATACACGTGACAATAATCTAAACTCGAAACTGTAAGTGTAATGTATGGGTGATGGTTGGTTGGCACGGATTGGGTGGGCCGAAGGGCCTGTTTCCACGCTGCATCAATAAACTAAACCTGACATGGCTTACACCTGCCATCTGCAGACATAAACCGCGAGTCAACCTCAGTGATGAGCAGTCAGGAACATTGTGATGTATTTCACACATGTCCAACTTCTGTGTCAGATTCCTAATGGTTGTGCTGTCTTGCTGTTTGATTGTGTAATGCGCTGTTTGTCCTCGTGACAGGTTGTCCTAACAAACGGTCAAGTTGGTTGTGGTTGTTACAAAAGGGACGGGAGGCCGGCGAGATACCTTGAACTTGTCACAATGGTGCCACATCTCGTGAACTGATTCCAAGAGAGATCAGCCAGGAAAACCAATAATGTACCGCTGCTGCACAAAGCGGCTGATGTCCCCGGAGAAAGGAGTGACGTTGCAGACCACTGCCGGCGATGTTGTCGGGAGCAAATAGAGATGAACTGTGAAAACACACACGCGCGCACACACATACACACCACACACGCGCACACACACATACACACACACACACACACACACACACACACACACACACACACACACACACACACACACACACACACACACACACACACACACACACACACACACACACACACACACACACACACACACACACACACACACACACACACACACACGCACACACACACACACACACACACACACACACACACACACACACATTCAGGTCAACACACACACACAGCATTCAGGTCAATCACCGCAATAAGCCGCTGAGCAGGTGTTGTGTTGGGACTCACACTGGCAAGAGACAACTCATGATAAACACAAAATGCTGGAGTAATTCAGCGGGCCAGGCAGCATCTCTGGATAGAAGGAATGGGTGACGTTTCAGGTCAGGACCTGGAGAAGGGTCTCGACCCGAAACGTCGCCCATTCCTTCTACGCTTAGTTTAGTGATACAGCGTGGAAACAGGCCCTTCGGCCCACCGGTTCCGCACCGACCAGCGATCCCCGCACATTAACACTATCCTACGTACACTAGGGACAATTTTACATTTATACCAAGCCAGTTAACCTACAAACCTGTACGTCTTTGGAGTGTGGGAGGAAACTGAAGATCTCGGAGAAAACCTACGCTGCTCATGCGGGGATGATACAAACTCTGTGCAGACGAGACCCGTGGCCGGGATCGAACCCGGGTCTCTGCTGCTGTAAGCGCTGTAAGGCAGGAACTCTACCGCTGTGCCTCCATGCTGCCCAGCACCTGCAGTTCCTTCTGACACACGAGAGAAGATTAGGTATGTTGCATGCGAAAGCTGCACACAAAAATAACCTTTGGATTGGGTCAAGAGTTAAGAGGGTTTAATTGCCGTCGATGTACCAGCAATGGAACAATGAGGTTCTTACTCACAGCAGCATAACAGGCTTGTAAATACACTTGCAATACACACAGAGAGTGCATAATGAGCAAAAAAATATTTAAACAAAATTAATAACTCCAATGCTGGTGCCAAAAAAAACCCTGCAGTTGTCAGTGCGATCAAAGATGGGACAGAGTTCACAGCTGAGGTTAGTGTTGTGTAGTGTTCAAGACCCTGAGAGTTGTTGGGAAGAAGTTAGTAATTTGTCACCAAATCTAATTGAACCAAATAGCTGGAAAATGCTCAGAAGGTGAATTAGATGCCTTTGTGTTGAGCATACACTGCGACGTTTTCTAGCTGCAGATTGCAATTCTCTTCTGTCTTGAGGGCAGAGAAAGTTTGAAGCCAATGCTAATCTTGTGAGGTTGAACTCATTAGGAAAGTGTGTGTGTCTGTACGAGGGTGCAGATGCTTCTGCATTTGACTGCCTCTTTTACACATGACCGAAGGAAATGGGGAAGCAAGACCATGTCATTTGTTGGTACGCTGTGAATGGGGCGGCACGGTGGCGCAGCGGTAGAGTTGCTGCCTCACAGCGCCAGAGACCCGGGTTCGATCCTGACCATGGGTTGCTGTCTGCACGGAGTCTGTACGTTCTCCTTGTGAGCAGAGACCTGGGTTGGATCCCGATTGCAGGTGCTGTCTGTGCGGAGTTTGCACGTTCTCCCTGTGATCACGTGGGTTTTCTCTGGGTGCTCCAGTTTCCCCCCCCCCACATTCCACAGACGTGCAGGTTTGTAGGTTAATTGGCTTCAGTAAAAACAAAAGTAAATTCTTGCCAGTGAGTAGGATAGTGCTGGTGTGTGGGGGTGATTGCTGGTCGGCGCGGACTCGATGGGCCGAAGGGCCTGTTTCCATGCTGTGTATCTAAAGTCGACAGAATCCAACCACCATTCAGCCATATTCTTTACTCAAGGAACCAGATAAACATATCTCATGAAAATAAAACTAATTTTCCTGGGCTTAATATCACTCCATTGCTGCAGGTATGGTTTAACCTTCACTGAATTTATGATCTGATGCCTTCCTGTAAACTGACATTGGAAGTGGCCATCTGTTGATGCGTATGTCGCAGAATGAATGGGACTGAGGGAGAACTCAATCTGGTGTGCATCGGCAGGGTACTTCAGCAGGGGATAAATATTCATTCAGCTGTCTTCTTCCAAGAAGTCTTTCTGTTCGTGAAATTAAAATGTCAAATAGTCCACGACAAAGCTGATCAGTGAGAAATATTGCCTTGTGGAATGTAAAGCACGGTTCGATGGATTCCGAAAATGTTCCCCTGGGTGAGAGGGCAGCAAATGCCGTTCAACTCCTTGAGAAAGGAGGGAGAAAATGCAGCATTGCCAACTTGCTAGTTTGACTTGCTAGTAAGAGAGGAATTGCTGGAATCTGTCGTGTGATTGCAGCACACCTTGTATAGAATACCGGGATGGAGAAGATGCAATATGGATTATTGTTTTGTGAAGAAAAGACCTAGATAGAGTGGACGTGGGGAGGATGTTTTGCCGGTTATTGGGGGAGTCTAGAACTAGAGGGCACAGCCTGAGAATTAAAGGACGCACCTTCAAGATGGAGATGAGGAGGAATTTCCGTAGCCAGAGGATGATGGATCTCTGGAACTCGCTGCCACAGGCGGCTGTGGAGGCCAAGTCAACGGGTGTTTTTAAACCGGTGATTTTTGATTAGTAAAGACGGGGAGAAGGCAGGAGAATGGGGTTGAGAGGGAAAGATTGATCAGCCATGATTGAATGGCGGAGTCGACTTGATGGGCCGAATGGCCTCGTTCTGCGCCTAGAACCTATGAACTTGCACGGTGGTGCATGGGTAGAGGTGCTGCCTCACATCGCCAGAGACCCGGGTTTGATCCCGACCTCGGGTGCGGTCTGTCTGTGTGGAGTTTTCACGTTCTCCCTGTGTCCCTGTGCTTACTCCTGGTGCTCCGGTTTGCTCCCACGTCCCAAAGACGTGCGGGCTGGTAGATTAATTGGCCTCTGGAAATTATGAATTGTTCTGAGTGTGTCGCATAATGCTAGCGTACGGGGATCGCTGTTCGGCACAGACTCGGTGGGCCGAAGGGCCTGTTTCTGCATTGTATCTCTAAAACAGTACAGCCCTCACTCAGCACTGCATTTGAGTAGCAGTCGGAATTTTGAGCTCCGATCTTCGCAATTGGGAATATCTAGATCGTCATAAGTGATAGGAGTAGAATTAGGCCGTTCGGCCCATCAGGTCTACTCCGCCATTCATTCATGGCTGATCGATCTCTCCTAACCCCATTCTCCTGCCTTCTCCCCATAACCTCTGACACCTGTACTAATCAAGAGTCTATCTATCTCGGCCTTAAAAATATCCACTGACTGGGCCTCTGCAACCCTCCGTAGCAACGAATTCCACAGATTCACCACCCTCTGACTAAACAAATTTCTCCTCATCTCCTTTTTAAAAGAACATGCTAAAATATGTAGCAATCATCTGTGCTATCAGCAATACACCTTGGTGTGACTCTCCAGCAGTTGCCTTGATGCGAGTTGATTCCCATATTTTTCATCTATTGCGGTTCTTGTGGCCACATTGCCGTCTGTGAATAAGTCAAGTTTAATTAATGCCCTGACAACTTCCTGTGTGAAGTGTGAGCCTCTGAGGCTGCGTTGTTCCACTTGCGGTTCAAGCAGGTTCGAGTAACTGCACGCTGATGCTCCATTTTACCCACTGCCCACTGCTACTGTTTCACACCTTGTCGTTTGTCTGCATTCTGACAGAAAGCCAGTTCTGAGTATCACGGATGTTGCTGTCTCGTCTTGATAGTGCATTGCTCTCTGCTTATTAGTTTAGTTAAGTTCAAAGATGCAGCGCGGAAACAGGCCCTTCGGCCCACCGAGTCCGCGCCGATCAGCAATCACCCCGTACACTAGTACTATCCTACACACACTAGGGCCCCGCCGGACTGTACGAGTTCATTCATTCTCCCGAGTTTGCCCTGATTTGAACTCGGAGACTTACGGTAATGGCCGCTCGTAGATATTCGGGGCTTTCATGGACATTTTTCAATATGTTGAAAAATCTTCACGTGTCTTCCCGAGATTACCGCGTTTCCCGAGTGCCTGCCGTTAGCGTTACGAGCCGCTAAGAGACGTCCCCGAGATCCGATGTACCTGCGACGTACATTCTACGTGCTTCCAAGAGTTTGATTTTTTTTTTAACTCGGGGGAGCTCTTGAATGAGCTCGTACAGTGGGACAGGGCCCATTACCATTTGCACAAGCCAATTAACCTACATATCTGTACGTCTTTGGAGTGTGGGAGGAAACCGGATGACCCGGAGAAAACCCACCCAGGTCGTGGGGAGAACGTATAAACTCTATACAGACAGCACCTATAGTCAGGATCGAACCTGGGTCCCTGGTGCTGTAAGGTAGCAATTCTACCGCTGTGCTGCCGTGCCGCCCAATCTGTCAGCTTTAGTTCCCTATTACCCACCTTCAAATATGTTCACCATTCAGGAGATCATAGAGCACAGAACAGTTCAGCACTAAGGATGGTGACAGAGGCTATGGGGAGAAGGCAGGAGAATGAGGCCCTTTGGCCCACAATATCTGTGCTGAACACGATACCATGTTTCCACCGCCCTTTATGTGCAGCAGTGGTTCCTGATATCGCCACTGACTCTCGCAAATGCCTCTTGATTTGGACTCCCTCCCATCCTGGGTTATAAATTCTCGCTAAATACCTAATCTCGTAATATACTCGAGCAAATGTAGCTCATTTAGATGATCTGTTGATCCTAGATACACGTCTAGTTTGTGCAGCCAAACCTCATAATTCAAAATGAAACCATTTTTAAACATATCTATGTATTTGGGTCGGCACGATGGCGCAGCGGTAGAGTTGTTGCCTTACAGCGCCAGATACCTGGGCTCGATCCTGACTAGGGGTGCTGTCTGTACGGAGTTTGTACGTTCTCCCTGTAACTGCATGGGTTTTCTCTGGGCGTTCCAGTTTCCTTCCCACACTCCAAGGAAGTACAGGTTTGTAGGTTAATTGGGTTTGTTTTTAAAAAAAAAAAATCTAAATTGTCGTTTGTGTGAAGGATAGTGCAAGTGTACCGGGTGATCGCTGGTCGGCATGGACTTGGTGGGCCAATGGGCCTGTTTCCGTGCTGAATCTTTAAAGTCCAAAGTATTTGAGGAGGTACAGCATGGAAACAGGCCCTTCAGCCCACCAAATCCACGCCGACCATCGATCACCTGTGCTTTGTTATTCCACTTCCACTCCCACTCCCACCAAACTCACGGCAATTTACCGAGGCTAATGAACCTACAAACCAGCACGTGGTTGGGATGCGGGAGGAAACCAGGGCACCCGGAGGAAACCCACTCAGTCACAGGGAGAAGGTGCAAACTCCACACAGACAGCACCCGAGGTCTGGATCGAACCGGAGCCTCTGACTCAATAAACAATGGACAATAGGTGCAGGAATAGGCCATTTGGCCCTTCGAGCCAGCACCGCCATTCAATGTGATCATGGCTGATCATCCCTAATCAGTACCCCCGTTCCTGCCTTCTCCCCATATTCCCTGACTCTGCTATTTTTAAGAGCCCTATCTAGCACTCTCTTGAAAGCATCCAGAGAACCTGCCTCCACCTGAGGCAGAGAATTCCACAGACTCACCACTCTGTGAGAAAAAGTATTTCCTCGTCTCCGTTCTAAATGGCTTACTCCTTATTCTTAAACTGTGGCCTCTGGTTCTGGTCTCCCCCAACTTTGGGTACATGTTTCCTGCCTCTAGTGTGTCTAAGCCCGTAACAATCAACTCCGTGAGGCAGTAGCTCTACCGGCTGCACCACTGCGCCACCCCTGATAAATGTTACAATATAGCCTTGATTTTGACACCGCTAGATCCCAGCAGAGCGATAAATCTGTTTAGTGTCTTGTTTGAGGAGTAAAAACACCTCAGACCAGTTGACCCCGCCCATGGTTGCAGCAGCATCCAGCTTGTGCATTTTACTTTGAATTACCGATAAGTCTTCCTGAAGTTCTTGAAGCGTTGCAATTGCCCATGGAAAAATAATGATGATTCATTGAAGCAGAGATCAGATTTAGATTCTTTAATTTCAGCTCGTTGGGCACTGTGTGTGCGATTTCAGTCACGGTTAAGATGCCTCTTGATCAACTTAGTTTCGGTGGAGAGTAGGCAGTTATTGCAAAGATGACACAGAGGTTATTTTCCATCAAAAATAAGTTTATTGAAGCCCAAATCAGACACAAAGCCACACGGAAAATGATCTTTTAGGTTGGCACGGAAAAAGATTGCGAATGAAAATGCAAAAATGATTAGATTTTCCATCTATTGATTATGAGGAGAGAATTATATGCTGTGAAAAATGAAGCCAATTCACTAAAGTGATGGAAATGCAGGGAATAATTGGGGGTGTCACGGTGGCATAGTGGAAGAGTTGCTGTCTTACAGCACTTGCAGCACCAGAGACTTGGGTTCGATCCCGACTACGGGTGTGGGCTGTATGCAGTAGGCACGTTCTCCCCGTGACCTGCGTGGGTTTACTCCGAGAACTTCAATTCCCTCTCAAACTCTAAAGACGTACAGGTTTGTTGGGTAACTGGCTTGGTGTGAATGTTAAATTGTCCTTAGTGTGTGTGAGGTTGTGTTAATGTGCAGGGATCGCCGGTCGGTGCGGAGTCGGTGGGCCGAAGGGCCTGTTTCCACGCTGTGCCTATAAACTAACCTAAGGAAGGCAAGTTGGAAGTAAATGAGGACAGTCAGAAGATATACACAAAATGGTGGAGTAACTGAATGGGACAGACAAATGGTCTACTCCTGCACCTATTGTCTACTATCTATTGTCAATTGTCAGATTTATTCGTCACATGCACAATGAAGTGCAGTGAAATGAACGTGCCAGCAGCGGTACAATAAAAAAGATCACACAAGACACAAGTCTTAAAAGACGTGGATCGTTACCGCACACACACGCTTGCTTCTTGGCGGCACGAGGACGTCATCGCTGAACGCGTCCACTTCCTGCACCAAACCACATCCTGGGGTTTTCTTTGTCATTCCGAAAAAGGCTAAATATTGCACTGGGTGTCTAAATTTAGATTGCCGCCCACAGATTCTGCCTTGCGTGGGCCGCAGGGGCGGGGATGTGAGCGGACGGCGCAAACTGCCATTCTTGGTTTCTCACTTCCGTTCCCTGGCGCTCGAGACATATCGTCGGCCGAATGTGCACAAATTATTTTTTCTTTTCTCTCTCTCTCTCTCTTTCCCTTTCCTCCATGAAACCCAGAACCAGTATCCTAAATGAGAAAGGAGAGAGGCGGAAGAAAAATATAGAACAAGGATTTTTTTTTGATTTTTTTTTTTTTACACACTAACCTCACCCACCATCTCCATCAGGCGATGTTTCGCAGACTGCCATTGTTGTAGTGTAGGTAAGCTGTCTTTTGATCCGTATGAAAGCTCGGAGTATTGGGAGGCATTGTCGAGCATCTAGTACCATGGACCGCTTGCAGTGGATCATTTGATGAGTTACTGAGCGCTGACACCGACATCTGCCTCAAAAGTTCATAAGTTACAGGAGCAGAATTAGGCCATTCCGCCAATCAAGTCTACTCCGCCATTCAATCATGACTGACCTATCTTTCCCTCTTAGCCTCATTCTCCTGCCTTCTCCCCACAACCCCTGACACCCGTATTAATAACGAATCTATCTATCTCTGCCTTAAAAATATCCATTGACATGGCCTCCACAGTCTTCCGTGGCAATGAATCCCACAGCGCACAATGTCTGTGTTCAAATTGAATCATGATGCCAGGAACAATCCTGCTCGTAAGCCATATTCCTCCATTCTCTGCCTCAGAGGGCGGTGGAGGCAGGTGCTCTGGATGCTTTCAAGAGAGAGCCAGATAGGGGTCTTAAAAACAGCGGAGTCAGTGGATATGGGGAGAAGGCAGGAACGGGGTACTGATTGGGGATGATCAACCATGGTCACATTGAATGGCGGTGCTGGCTCCAAGGGCCAAATGGCCTCCTCCTGCACCTATTGTCTATTGTCTATTCCCTGTCGATCTATGTATTTGGAGTTGGGGTATTATGTGGCATTCTGGTCACTCCACGACAGGTAGGCTGTCGAGGCTTTGGAAAAGGTGCAGGGGAGGTTCATCAGAATGATACCTGGATACTACAGGGAGAGGTTGGACAAACTTGGATGGTTTTCTCTGGAATGCCAGAGATTACTGGGAGACCTGATGGAATTGTATAAAATAATGAGAGGCATAGATAGAGTTGACAGCCAGAATCTATTTCCTGGGATGAATATATCAAATACTAAAGGACAGAGCTTGAAGGCGAGAGAGGCAAGGTTTCAAGTGGATGTTATTTTTTACATAGATGATGACGAGTGCCTGGAATGCAGTGGAGTGTTGGTGGAGGCAGGTACAATAGTGGCTTTTAAGAAACTTCTGATAAGTACATCGATCTGCAGGGAATATCCACTGACTTGGCCTCCACAGCCTTCTGTGGCAAAGAATTCCACAGATTCACCACCCGCAGATGGAGATTGGACAAACTCTGTGCAGACAGCACCCGTGGTCAGGATCGAACCGTGTCTCTGATGCCCGTCTCTGATGGCTCTGATGCTCTGATGGGCGCAGTGCAGTATGAGGGAAGGCCTGGAAGTCAATGATTCCTTCAGATCCTGAAGTCAGCTCCATAGATGCTGCCTTTACCCGCTGAGTTTCCCCAGCATTTTTGTCTACCTTCGATTTTTCAAGCATCTGCAATTCTTTCTTAAACTCTGTTAGATAGAGTGGGGTGGGAGATTGCAACCTTCACATGATCCTGGCCATGCTCGCAGCCCACAATGAGGGCAGGTCACGGTGGCGCAGCAGTAGAGTTGCTGCCGTATAGCGAATCCAGCGCCAGAGACCCAGGTTCGATCCCGACTACGGGTGCTGTCTGTACGGAGTTTGTACGTTCTCCCTGTGACCTGAGTGGGTTTTCTCCAAGATCTTCAGTTTCCTCCCACACTCCAAAGACGTACAGGTTTGTAGCTTAATAATTGGCTTGGTAAATGTAAGAATTGTCCCTAGTGGGTGTAGGATGTGTTAATGTGCGGGGACTGCTGGTCGGTGTGGAACCGGTGGTGCGAAGGGCCTGTCTGCGCTCTGTATCTCTAAACTAAAGTAAAACCTGTAGAAATTCCAAGGCAATAAAGAGAGGAAAGTTGAGCTGTAATTATGTGAGTAACAAGGTGAAATTTACTCTGGTGAGACTTATAATAAATATATTGAAATAGTGGAGAAAGGAACTTCTAAAAGGGGTTGACTACCTGTCCCGCTGAGTTACTGCAGCATTTTGTGTCTATCTTCCTTCTGAAAGGGGTCGTTTCTCACAGATGTTGCGGCTTTCTGAACAATTTAGTTTTTCAGTAAATATCAGCTATTCAGTGGCGGCAAGGTGGTGCAGCAGTAGAGTTGCTGCCCTACAGAGGCCTGGGTTCGATCCTGTCTACGGGTGCTGCCTGTACGGAGTTTGCACGTTCTCACTGGGACCGCGTGGGTTTTCTCCGGGGCTCCTGGTTTCTGTCCACACTCCAAAGACCTACTTGGCTTGGCTTCAGTAAAAAATTGTAACTTGTCCCTAGTGTGTGGGATAGAGTTAGTGGGGTGATCGCTGGTCAGTGCGGACTCAGTGGGACAAAGGGCCTGTTTCCGTGCTGTATCTCTAAAGCCTAAAGCCTAAAGTATTTGGAGCAGAACCAGAAATAAAAATAGGTATTGTATTCCACTGTTGACAACCTTGAAACATTTATTTATATGTTTTATTTTTGTATTTGCAGATAAATTGGGAAATCTGAGTTAATGTTAAGGAACACATACATGCAAGAAAAAAAAGGAATTAATCTGTGTCAATAACCGGATAAACCACAAGGTAAATACGTTGTGAATTGATGCTTAAGCAATGATTTTTTTGGTCTCTGGTTGTGGTAAGGATGTCAGACTTGGAGGCCACTTCTTCATCTGTTGTTGTGCTCCTCATTTGGAACTAGTGTCTGCTTGGAACTATGGTCTTTGGTCTGGCATTTTCTGTTAGTGTGTCAGAAAGAACTGCAGATGCTGGTTAAAATCGAAGGTAGACACAAAGTGCTGGAGTAACTCAGCGGGTGAGGCAGCATCCCTGGAGAGAAGGAATGGGCGACGTTTTGGGCCGAGACTGAAGAAGTCTGAAGAAGGGTCTGAAGAA
Organism: Leucoraja erinaceus; assembly: GCF_028641065.1. Classification (NCBI taxonomy): domain Eukaryota; kingdom Metazoa; phylum Chordata; class Chondrichthyes; order Rajiformes; family Rajidae; genus Leucoraja; species Leucoraja erinaceus. The sequence goes on along the minus strand of NC_073402.1, from coordinate 26,381,553 downwards.
GTCTGAATCCCTGGGATGGCGGGACTGTCATATGAGGAAAGATTGACAAGACTAGGCTTATATTCACTGGAGTTTAGAAGGATGAGGGGGCATCCTATAGAAACATATAAAATTATAAAAGGACTGGACAAGCTAGATGCAGGAAAAATGTTCCCAATGTTGGGCGAGTCCAGAACCAGGGGCCACAGTCTTCGAATAAAAGGGAGGTCATTTAAGACTGAGGTGAGAAAAAAGTTTTTCATCCAGAGAGTTGTGAATTTATGGAATTCCCTGCCACAGAGGGCAGTGGAGGCCAAGTCACTGGATGGATTTAAGAGAGAGTTAGATAGAGCTCTACGGGCTAATGGAGTCAAGGGATATGGGGAGAAGGCAGGCACGATGTTTTGATGAAGGGTCTCGACCCGAAACGTCACCCATTCCTTCCTTCCAGAGATGCCGCCTCACCCGCTGAGTTACTCCAGCATTTTGTGTCTACCTTGTCTGGTAGTTTTTTGCCTTTGTACAGCTGGTGTTTTACTCTTGAATTGTCTTTTGGTATACAGATGCTCACTAATCCACATATTAACGTGAACACAGTTATATAATTAAGTTAGTACAATTATACTGACTGGTGTCGTGCCAGGTCTGTTGACATTACTGGGGAAGGCAAGACCTCTGGTGCATTGACGATGTTGGGAACGTCATGGTTTATTTTGTTATGTTTTATGTTTTATTCTTAACGGTTTACTGCCTGCCGTGTTGTTACTTGTGTGGAGCGGAGCATATAACCATATATAACCATTACAGCACGGAAATAGGCCATCTCGGCCCTACAAGTCCGTGCCCTCCATTCCCTTCTCATCCATATGCCTATCCAATTTATTTTTAAATGCTACCAACGAACCTGCCTCCACCACTTCCACTGGAAGCTCATTCCACACCGCTACCACTCTCTGAGTAAAGAAGTTCCCCCTCATGTTACCCCTAATCTTCTGTCCCTTAATTCTGAAGTCATGTCCTCTTGTTTGAGCACCAAGGCAAATTCCTTGTATGTGTATGTACTTGGCCAATAAACTTATTCATTCATTCAGTATAACTGGGACACACTGTGTGGCCGGTACTATGGATTTATATGATTATTGATGTAACTGAGGAGTATTGGATATGTTGGTAGGAACTGCAGATGCATTTTGTGTCTATTCGAGGAGTATTGGATTTGGGAGATCATCAGTTTGTAATAATCGGATTGTTGATGTAACCAGTGAATTTTGGGGATTTTTCACAGGGATTCGTTCAATTTCTAGAGTGAGAGTGAAAACAAGGCAGACGTTGTAGCTGGTAGCGCCTTCAGCAAAGGGTCATCCTGATCTGTTGTGGATTTTTAGACTTTTAGATTTTTAGATTTTTGTAGCTAATAGTGGCATGGTTAATGCGACTGCCTCAACGCCAGCAACCCAGGTTCAATCCTGACTTCCGGTGCCAACTTTGCCCGCCCAAATCGACCCGGAGCGGGGCCTTACATCGCCCGGCGCGGCTTAAATGGCCGCGGGACTTACCATCGTCTGCCGGGGGGGCTCTAACATCTAACATCAGGAGCCTCGATCGGCTCGATGCAGCAGTTTGACTGCTTGACTGCGGGTGAAGAATGGGCACAGAGAACGGGGAAGAGATAAGACTCTGCCTTCGATCACAGTGAGGAGGTGTTTGGGGATTCACTCTGATGGATGTTTTGTGTGGAATTGTGTTAATTGTGTGTTTTGGTTTTTTTGTTTGATGATGACTGCAGAAACGCAATTTCGTTTGAACTTAAATGTTCAAATGACAACAAATGATTTTGATTCTGATCTGCGTGGAGTTTGCATGTTCTCCCTGTGATTGTATGGCGAGTCTTCCCGAGTACCTGCCGTTAGCGTTACGAGGCCCTAAGAGACGTCCCCGAGCTCCGACGTACCCGCTACGTTCATTCTCCGTGCTTACCACGAGTTTGATTTTTTTTTAAACTCGGGAGAGATCTTGGGATGAACTCGTACCGTGGGACAGGGCTTTAAGGCTGCATCTCTACCGCTATGCCACCGTGCTGACATGTTCTACGATCTAATCTGTTTACCATCAGTAAAACAATGGAAGAGACCCATCACTGCAGGCTGGTAGCTTCAGGTTATGTTTAGCTGGCAGGCAGGTGACAACTGGAAAGCATTTGTAAGTTCATATTACACATAGGATAGCGCTCTGTGGTGGTCTGTGAGCTGGGTCGAGGCAGACTGAGACATTGTGCTGATGGAAGTATCGACCCATTGCCAGTCGTTTTAAGTGTAACCTGGTTTCCAAGCTGAAGAGGGGAGAAAGGGATGGCTGAAATCTCAGCGACTCCAGCCAACACTGGGATTTGTTGAAAAGCGTGCTCCTAAGCCAACTAAAGCCACCGAGGTTTCACAACATCTGTTTTTAATACTTGTCTTTTTTTAAATGTAGGCTTAATTACTGGATTGCGACAAAGGCCAGCAAACTGTTTACTTGGACATTGCACTTCCGAGTTCCAGGAAAACGCTCGCTTTAATTATCATTCAAGTTGGAAATTCATCTTCAAACCCACGCTCAGAAGTGGAGTCTCAGTTTGGTTTTGGTTTTGAGATACTGCGTGGAAACGGGTCTTCTGAGTTCCGTGCACGAGTTCCATCCTACACACTAGGGGCTATTGACAGAAGGCAATTGACCTACAAACCTGCATGACTTTGAGAGACGGGAGGACATTTTAGCACCCGCAGAAAAACCCACACGGTCGCAGGGAGAATGTGCAAACTCCACACCGACAGCACCCGCAGTCAGGATCGAACCTGGGTCTCTGGCGCTGCAAGGCCGCAACTCTAGCGCTGCGCCACCGCGCTGCGCAAAGTCATCGACAGCGTTTTCATGAAAGCTAAAATCCCCTGAGCATTGCCCTTCGATTCCACACACGGACGGGTTGACACGGTAGAGTTGCTGCCTTACAGCGCCAGAGACCCGGGTTTGATCCTGACCACCTGTATGGAGTTTCTATGTTCTCCCTATGACCGCGTAGATTTTCTCCGGGTGCTCCGGTTTCCACCCACACTCCAAAGACGAACAGGTTTGTCAGTCAATTGCCTTCAGTAAAAATTGTAAATGATCCCTCGTGTGTAGGATAGTATTAGTACGAGGATCGCTGGTCGGCGCGGATTCAGTGGACCGAAGGGCCTGGTTTCGCACTGTATCTCTAAAGCCTAAAAAACTTAAATCTAACTTGATCAACAATGGTCATTGGAGCCGCTCCTCTAAACTAAACTAAACTAAACGGGCTGCTCAGTCAGTCACTCACTCACTCACTCACTCACTCACTCACTCACTCACTCACTCACTCACTCACACTCACTCACTCACTCACTCACTCACTCACTCACTCCCCATTTATGCTCAGTCACAACTCGCTTGCTTCATTCATCACCTGAAATATTCCTCTCTCTCTCTCTCACACCTCCATCATTCACCCCTCATTTTTGGGGTGGGAGATTGCAACCTTCACGTGGTCCGCCCTGTTTTACGACGAATGCAATCAACCTGGCGTGCCCAATCAAATAAAAACAAATAGAACAAGTTGCCCTTTACAACTTTAAACCCCTGTCCCACTGTACGAGTTCATTCCAAGAGCTCTCCCGAGTTTGCCCTGATTCGAACTGGCCACTCGTTGGTACTCGGGGCTCTCGTGGACATTTTTCATCATGTTGGAAAATCTTCACGAGTCTTTCCTGTGCTTACCTGCCGTTAGCGAGTCTACCCGAGTACCTGCCGTTAGCGCTAAGAGACGTCCCCGAGCTCCGACGTACCCGCTACGTTCATTCTCCGTGCTCACCACGAGTTTGATTTTTTTTAAACTCGGGAGAGCTCTTGGAATGAACTCGTACCGTGGGACAGGGCTTTAACGCTGTGCACGCCATACGCAAGAGGAAGACCCTTCATTTTGTTCTGTTCTTCTTCATCCCTCCTCACTGAATGCTTGGTCTCTCTCGGGCTCCTTCACTCCCTTGGACTCGTTTTCTAATTTCATCATTGACCTACAGTCATAAAAGATTTTCCAGAGGTGCAAGCCAACACTCTTAAAATCCTTTGCTCGAGCATAATCGCCCCATAACCTAATGTTACCAGACACCCATTGCTTGCTCTGGCTGAGATCCCTAAAAGGCATCAAAACGCGAGAGACATCTTGACGTTGCTGATTTTGGAAGCTCTCTCTTCTAGTTTGGCCGTTCATCTCGCATTGTGATCGCCATCTAGTCGTGCATGGGATGGACACAGATACATGTGTGCAGGAAGGAACTGCAGATGCTGGTTTACACCGAAGATAGACACAAAATGCTGGAGTAACTCAGCAGGACAGGCAGCATCTCTGGAGAGAAGGAATGGGTGACGTTGCGGGTCGAGACGAGAGTCAGGGGAGAGGGAGACACTAGAGACATGGAAGGGTAAGGTCAAAGACAGATCAAAGCAGACGATGATCAAGGAGATGCACAATGGTGCATTGTTAGCTATGGGGAAGGTGACAACGAGGCATACAATCAGTAAAATCTAATCATAGAAACATAGAAAATAGGAGCAGGAGTAGGCCATTCGGCCCTTCGAGAGCCAGCACCGCCATTCAATATGATCATGGCTGATCATCCAACTCAGTATCCTGTACCTGCCTTCTCTCCATACCCCCTGATCCCTTTAGCCACAAGGGCCACATCTAACTCCCTCTTAAACATAGCCAATGAACTGGCCTCAACTACCTTCTGCGGCAGAGAATTCCTCTTTGCGCCTCACCCAAGGTTTCCGTGCGGTTCCTGGAGGCTTTTGTCAGTCACCCTACCTGCTTCCACTACCTGCAACCTCCGGCAACCACCTGCAACCTCCGGGAACCGCACGGAAACCTTGGGTGGGGCGCAAAGTCTCCAGAGGTTTCCGTTCAGGTTTCCTAAGTAGGACAGGGGCATTAACACTATCCCACAAACATTAGGGACAATTTCCAATTTTTACCTTAGCCAATCAACCTACAAACCTGCACGTCTGTGGAATGCTGGAGGAAACCGGAGCACCCAGAGAAAACCCGCGCAGGCCAACGTGCAAACTCCACACAGACAACGTCCTGGGTCGGGATTGGCGCCGGGTCTCTGGCGCTGTAAGGCGGCAACTCTCCCGCCTTGCCGCCCGAAGCATCAAATAGTACCACAGTTAAATTATGAAAAGGCTGCTATTTGCTTGCGTCTGGTCGGTTAAGAGGTGACCTAATCCTGATGTATAAGATAATGGAGGAGTTTAATGGGGCACAGTGATGAAACCATTTCCTCTCATGGGAGGTGTAACCTTTAAGGTTAGAGTGTGGGTGTGTGTACAGGGGGTCAGGAGGAACGTCATGTGCGGGAACAGAGAAAACTGGAACTCTCTCCCCACACAAGATATGACGGGGTTGTGGGGTTGATAATAAATATCAAACGATGGGTTTCAGCTAAGCAAAGATATTAAATGATATGTAACCAAAGGAGGTGGGTGAGGTTAAGATGCTGTGGTGATACGATCAAATGGAACCGAGAAGCTGAGGAGTTAATCGTCAGCTCAAGCCTATACATTCTTGCTTGCAGTGAGGGGCAGCCCCTGAGGAGAACGCTTCCAGCAAGGACTAACCTCTTATCAGATTGTCTCTCATTCTGCTGGCATTGCTGCTATCAACATGGAGATTGCAGGCTTTCTTCCATTGCAATGAAGAACTAGGGTGCATGTGGTCATAGAAACATAGAAAAATAGGTGCAGGAGTAGGCCATTCGGCCCTTCGAGCCTGCACCGCCATTCAATATGATCATGGCTGATCATCCAACTCAGTATCCCATCCTCTCCATACCCCCTGATCCCTTTAGCCACAAGGGCCACATCTATTGTATTGTATTGTAGTGTGTTCAAATTTATTGTCATTGTCTCAATTAGAGACAACAAAATGAATTTCCCTTTACAGTCAGTATCATAAAAATAAATAAATAATAAATATTAAAACATATTAAAAAAATAAAATAGAATTTAAAAAAAAAGCACAAACACAGAAAGTCCACGACACAACATAACACAGTGGCACCAAGGTGAGGAAGGCACCATAGTCCAGCCAGCCTCCCCTCCGATCTTCCCAGATGTTCACCCGTGGTCGGGGCCTTCCGAGCACCCGCAGTCGCCACCCCGAGCGGCCCGATGCTCAGGCCCTCTTGCCGGTCTAACTCCCTCTTAAATATAGCCAATCAACTGGCCTCAACTACCTTCTGTGGCAGAGAGTTCCACAGATTCACCACTCTCTGTGTGAAAATTGTTTTTCTCATCTCGGTCCTAAAAGATTTCCCCCTTATCCTTAAACTGTGACACCTTGTTCTGGACTTCCCCAACATCGGGAACAATCTTCCTGCCTCTAGCCTGTCCAACCCCTTAAGAATTTTGTAAGTTTCTATAAGATCCCCGCTCAATCTTCTAAATTCTAGCGAGTACAAACCGAGTCTATCCAGTCTTTCTTCAGTCTTTGGTCAATATCCATGCGCCTATATAAAAGACTCTTCAATGCCACCATAGTATTTACTTCCACCACCACGTCTGGCAGCACATTCCACCTCTCTCCGGGAAAAAATACTTGCCCTGCACATCTCCTTTAAACATTTCCCCTCTCAGCTTAGCCCTGACCCACGGTGCGAGTTCATTCCAAGAGCTCTCCCGAGTTTTAAAAAAATTAAACTCGGGGTAAGCACGGAGAATGAACGTAGCGGGTACGTCGGAGCTCGGGGACGTCTCTTAGCGGCTCGTAACGCTAACGGCACATACTCGGGAAGACCCGCTAACGGCAGGTAAAGCACGGGAAGACTCGTGAAGATTTTTCAACCTGTTGAAAAATGTCCACGAGAGCCCCGAGTACCGACGAGTGGCCGTTACCGTAAATCTCCGAGTTCGAATCAGGGCAAACTCGGGAGAGCTCTTGGAATGAACTCGTACCGTGGGACAGGGATTTAAAGCTACGCACTCTAGCCCTTGACATTTCCACCCATGGATAAAGCTTCTGGCCTATCGATGATGCCTCTCTTCATTTTATATACCACTCAGGACTGTCTTATGAAGAAAGACTGGATAGACTTGGTTTATACTATCTAGAATTTAGGAGATTGAGAGGGGATCTTATAGAAACTTACAAAATTCTTAAGGGGTTGGACAGGCCAGATGCAGGAAGATTGTTCCCGATGTTAGGGAAGTCCAGGACGAGGGGTCACAGCTTAAGGATAAGGGGGAAATCATTTAAAACCGAGATGAGAAGAACTTTTTTCACACAGAGAGTGGTGAATCTCTGGAACTCTCTGCCACAGAGGGTAGTTGAGGCCAGTTCATTGGCTATATTTAAGAGGGAGTTAGATGTGGCCCTTGTGGCTAAGGGGATCAGGGGGTATGGAGAGAAGGCAGGTACGGGATACTGAGTTGGTTGATCAGCCATGATCATATTGAATGGCGGTGCAGGCTCGAAGGGCCGAATGGCCTACTCCTGTACCTAATTTCCATGTTTCTATGTTTCTGCTATGCATGATCTGGGATATAGTAGCCAAAATGAAGTTGTTTGCCGCTGGCCGGGAACGAGAGGTTGGAGGCTTTGCCCGAGTTTCCCTTTCTGCCCCCGCTGGTCTGCTGTTTGGATGAAGAATTCACTACAATATTGGAAGACATGTAGAGTTGCAGCGGTAGAGTTGCTGCCTCACAGCGCCAGAGACCTGGGTTCGATCCTGACTACAGGTGCCGTCTGTAGGGCGTTTGTACCTTCTCCCCGTGGCTGCGTGGAATTTCTCCGGGTGCTCCAGCTGCCTCTCACACCCCAAAGGCGTAAAATAGTAAATTGTCTCTAATGTGTGTCGGATAGTGTTGGTGTGCGGGGATCGCTGGTTGATGTGGACTCAGTGGGTCGAAGGGCCTGTTTCCACGCTGCATCTCGAAAGGGCCTGTCCCACATGCCAATTTTTTTCGACGACTGTCGGCATCATTGACTGAAAAAGTCGCGGCGTGACGCGGCGTGATAACGCATTGACGAGCGCTGTCTCCTCAAGCGTCGCAACATTTTTTTGTCGCCACTGGATTTTGAAATGTTCAAAATCTTTCGCCAACCCTGATGCAGTCGCCGAAAAAATCGCCAAGTGGCACAGGCCCTTAAAGCCCAGAGTCAAAGCCAAAGCATATTACCACAGAAATCTGCGCCAGCGAAAATACCTAATAAATCTCACTGCTTCGACAAAATGGCCCCAAAAGAGGTTAGACAACATTCAGTGTTAATTGCTTTGGAATGTTTTTTTGATTTTTATTCTCTTTTACTAGCTGGTGGTCCTAAAGCCAACAAAATGCACCCAGATATTTGAAACAAATCCCTTCAAAGACTCGAGTTCTCTCGGTTGATGGTTTAATGCCAAACTTGATTGTTTTCCCTTTCAATTGATTTCGCCACAAGAAGGCTGTGAAGTGAAGGCTTTCTTGTTTTTGCGATATGCTGGATTCTTTAACTCAAAGTGCACTTTGTCCCAGCCCTGAATACTTTCGCAAGAAGGTCTCATGCCAAGAAATCTACTTTTGTCTTGCTCGCAATGAATGGGGACTTGATGACGAGCTGTGTCAGATCTTCACCAGTGGGACAGGTCCTGGAGTGAAGATGGTGCCACTTCATAGAAACATAGAAATTAGGTGCAGGAGTAGGCCATTCGGCCCTTCGAGCCTGCACCGCCATTCAATATGATCATGGCTGATCATCCAACTCAGTATCCCATACCTGCCTTCTCTCCATACCCCCTGACCCCCTTAGCCACAAGGGCCACATCTAACTCCCTCTTAAATATAGCCAACGAACTGGCCTCAACTACCCTCTGTGGCAGCGAGTTCCAGAGATTCACCACTCTGTGTGAAAAAAGTTATTCTCATCTCGGTTTTAAAGGATTTCCCCCTTATCCTTAAGCTGTGACCCCTTGTCCTGGACTTCCCCAACATCGGGAACAATCTACCTGCATCTAGCCTGTCCAACCCCTTAAGAATTTTGTAAGTTTCAATAAGATCCCCTCTCAATCTTCTAAATTCTAGAGAGTATAAACCAAGTCTATCCAGTCTTTCTTCATAAGACAGTCCTGACATCCCAGGAATCAGTCTGGTGAACCTTCTCTGCACTCCCTCTATGGCAATAATGTCCTTCCTCAGATTTGGAGACCAAAACTCACTCATGTCACACCTCTTCATGTGCAGCGGAGTTTCTACTCTCAGCACGGTGGTGCAGCGGTGGAGGTACTGCCTTACAGCACCGGGATCGATCCTGACTGCAGGTCCTTGTCTGTACGGAGTTTGTACCTTCTCCCCATGACCTGCGTGAGTTTTCTCCCAGATCTTCCCACACCCCAAAGACGTTCAGGTTTGTACGTTAAATGAAAAATTGTCCCTGATGTGTGTAGGGCAGTGTTGAATGTGCAGGGGTCAGTGTGGACCCGCTGGGCCGAAGGGCCTGTTTCCACGCTGTATCTCTAAACTCAATTAAATTAAACACCGCCAACGCACACACTTGCTTCCAATAGTACACTCCAACACTATCAGGAACCATGTTTGCTGCTGTTACCTTTACCCACTTACTTCAGGACTTTTGCCCATGAAAATGTGGTGCTTAGGCTGGGTGAGGCAGCCAATCTCGACCTCAATGGGACTTTGATCGGACTTTGCTAGCTTTACTTTGCACTAAACATTATTTCGTTATCATGTATCTATACACTGTAAACAGCTCGATTGTAATCATGCATTGTCCTTCCGCTGACTGGTTAGCACGCAACAAAAGCTTTTCACTGTACCTCGGTACACGTGACAATAAACTAAACTCAATTCCACCCAGCTGCGGGGTTAAAACTGCATATGCAACGTCTCTCCTTCTACGAAACGTTCTCATGCGGCAGTCAAACCGAGGACAGCGGACCTCCGAGATCCTGCCCTGGAGCAGGGCATTCAGAAGAAGAGGGGATGGTGTTGGTACAGTTGAATAAAACAAATGAATGAAATGGGCAGCATGGTGGCACAGCGGTAGAGTTGCTGCCTTGCAGCGCCAGAGACCCGGGCTCCACCCGACCACAGGTGCTCGTCCGTACCGAGTTTGTACCTTCTCCCCGTGACTGCGTGGGTTTTCTCCGAGATCTTCGTTTTCCTCCTACGCTCCAAAGACGTCCAGGTTTGTCGGTTAATGTCGGGAGGTTAATTGGTTTGGTATAAGCGTAAAGTGGTCGCTAGTGTGCGTAGGATAGCATTAGTGTGCGGGGACAGTGCGGACTCGGTGGGCTGAAGGGCCTGTTTCTGTGCTGTATCTCTGAACTAAACTAAACTAAAATGCAGGAGGCAGATCGAATGACTCTGCCTATATCTAGGCTGCTGAAGGTTAAGCAGTGAGCGAGCGTGCGCGTTGGAGGAGGGGTGGGAATGTGCGTTGAATGCTTCATTACACATGACATGAAAACAAGGCTGAAGTACTCTCGTTTGCCTGATTTAAGCTGAGGTCATGACCCCCCCATGGTGAGATGGAAGCGTGGGAGGGGGGTGGGGGAGGGGGGGTGCACAGAGAGAATGGAGGAAAGAAAAAAAAAATTGGCACGTCCTGGGTAAAAAGGCTGAACAGTTCCCATTCATTGAGTTCCCATTCATTGAAAAAAGGGAGAATGGGAGGATGGAGGGGGGTGGGGGAGAGCGAAGGGGGATACCTGCCTTGAGACTATTACATAGAAGCAGCGAGCCGGAAGGGTCTCCGACTGGGAAAATCCTCGCAGCTGAGCGCTGCCAAGAGGCACGTCATGAAGAGAGACCGGTAGCATTGTAAATCAAGTTGGCAGGCAGGCAGGCAGGAGGACGGCGTATGTGACTAATGTTCCATCGCAGAATATTTCCCATGCATTGGTCTAATGGACAGCTTTAACCCTCTCGTTCCTGCCAATATTTTTAGCAAACAATGTTATCATTTTGGCATTTTCTGATGAAAAAATAATAGCTCTTGTGTTTATTTACTGTGCACCAGCAGACATCCAGTTTAGTTTATTGTCACGTGTACCGAGGTACAGTGAAATGCTTCTGGTGCGTGCTAACCAGTCAGCGGAAAGACAATACGTGATTACAATCGAGCCGTTACAGTGTACAGTGATCGGTCTGAAGAAGGGTCGCGACCCGAAACGTCGCCCATTCCTTCTCTCCACAGATGCTGCCTGTCCTGCATTTTGTTACTCCAACATTTTGTGACCACCTTCACTTTAAACCAGCATCTGCAGTTCGTTCTTACACAAAGCGTACAGATACATGATAATGTTTGTTCCCTTATCATGCAATTCTGGAACCCTCCTGCTAAATCTCTGCCTCGCATCTCACATGGAACACAGAACGGAACAGCACACGCACAGGCCCTTTGGCCTACAATATCTGTGCCAACCAACGTGCCAAGACCAATTCTTATCTTCCCGAGCATCAACATATCCCTCCATACCGTGCATATCCATGTGCCTATCCAGAAAACTTCCAATTGCACTATTGTAACTGCCTCTGACAGCACCCGCCCTCTGCGTAAAAAACTTGCCTGCCTCAGTCTGAAGAAGGGTCTCGACCCAAAACGTCACCCATTCCTTCTCTCCAGAGACGCTGCCTGTCTTGCTGGGTTACTCCAGCATTTTGTGTCTATCTTAGGAACTAGGCATCTGGCACAGAGTAACGGTGAAAATTAGTTAATGCACAACATGCCAAGATTGGAAAGAAAATGAGCTCGCATTACTTCCACTGTGCCAGCTATCCGGAGAGCACTTGGATGGCAATTTATGTGGCTCTGGTTATGCATCTGTGATCAGGGAAATATCTTCCCATCCATTCAGTGGGTGGAGCACGTTGATACCCTCGTCTCCAGCACCGTGGATTGTTGATTCACCGCATGCACAAGGCTTTTCCTAATCTGCGGAATGAACTTGAGAAAAGCTGTGGCTGAGTTGCAAATATGACAGTCTTTGTCCACAAACTCTTTTATCCACATACTCCCTGTGTTCCTCTCCCTGCTCCCTTTTCTTCCTTCATTCTATTTGCTTTGTCACCAGAGTAAATATGTGGCTCATTCAACCCTATCAAGGGTATTTTGAATTGCGCACTTATCTTCAAAGAGCAACTGTGCTGCTGACAAGCAAGATGTTACATTGTGCCAGTCCCCCACCGTACTTGTGCATATGACAACAAACCCATACGGGGCACAAACTTCCGTCGTCAATAATAACAACCTGTTCAATGCCTTCCCACTCCTCGTCAATTACTCCACAAAGTGCCCTTCACCCCGTAGGGTAGAATCGACCTTTAAAGAAACACTTGCCGTTTTGTGTAGGAAAGAAATGCAGATGCTGGTTCACACCGAAGATAGACACAAAATGCTGGAGTAACTCAGCGAGAAAGGCAGAAGATCTGGATAGAAGGTTTGGGTGACGTTTCGGGGTTCGAAGAAGGATTTCGACCATAAATGTCACCTATTCCTTCTATCCAGAGATGCTGCTGCCTGTCCCGCTGAGTTACTCCAGCATTTGGTGTCTACTTGCTGTTTGGGCTTGTTTTTTTTCTAAAGTTCCTTTAACTTGCGCTGAATAATGGAGCCTCTGTTGAAAGGAGCCACAAAGCATCGATTCATCCCAGGGTCACTGTGACATCAGACCCACTCGATTAGAGTTGGGTGCTGCCCTTCACTTGAGCAGGTTTGTCGTATTGTGGACAGGGCAGCACGGTGGCACCTCGCTAGGGTTGCTGCCTCACAGCGCCAGAAACCCGGGTTCAATCCTGACCGCGTGTTCTATCCGTACGGAGTTTGTACGTTTCCCCCCCGTGACCCGTGTGGGTTTTCTCCGGGTGCTCCGGATTCCACCCACACTCCAAAAGACATACAGATTTGTAGGTGAATGGGCTTTGGTAAAATTGTAAATTGTCCCATAGTGTGTGGGATAGTGCCAATGTACTGGGTGATCGCTGGTCAGCGCAGACTCTAATCTGAACTAAACTAAGGAGGATAGACTTGTCACAGAGGAAGTTCAGTGAAGGATACCAGCCTAGTTCCTGGGGTGGCAAGTTTATTGAGTTTGGAGAGTTATAGCGTGGAAGCCTTAGCCCACCGAGTCCATGCCTATCAATGACTGCCCATGCACTAGTTCTATTCTATACACTAGGGACAATTTACAGAAAGCAATTAACTTACCAACCGCAGGTAGCCAAAAAGCTGGAGAAACTCAGCGGGTGAGGCAGCATCAATGGAGCGAAGGAATGGGTGACGTTTCGTGTCGAGACCCTTCTTCAGAAACGTGGCAACTCTGTGTGTACGGCCTAGGTGAAAGCCGCTGTATGACCAGACCGGATTGTATGCAAAAGCAATGAATTTCACCGTACCTTTTTCTTCTTATCGAGTCCACATCACAAGATTCGAAGCTGTTCAGCCAGAGCTGAGCACACTTCTGGGCATCTGCACACAATGGTGTCTGTCTTGCGCTCTTTGCGCTTCCTGTGCGTGGTGGTGAAAAGATTGGTGGAGACACGGGCGCGACGTGAACGCTCTTTCCTTGACCCCCTCACCGTACCCAAGTACATGCGACAAAAAAGTGTCATTGAATCATTGAATTTAGGACTGAGCTGAGGAGAAATGTTTGGTGACTCAAGGAACTGCAGAAGCTGGAATCTTGTACGGAACACAAAATGCTGGAGCAAACAAACATTTTGGATATACCGGGCAAACATTTTTTTTTAAATGATTGCTCCACACAAAGGCTAATGCGCTCTGTGTTGGAAGGAACTGCAGATGCTGGTTTAAACTGAGCATAGACCCAAAATGCTGGAGTAACTCAGCGGGACAGAAGTTCCCGGGTCAGTCAGTATCTCTGGAGCTGGAAATCGACACAAAATGCTGGAGTAACCCAGCGGGACAGGCAGCGTCTCTGGAGAGAAGGAATGGGTGACGTTTTGGGTCGAGACCCTTCTGATACAAAATGCTGGAATAACTCAGTGGGACAGAAGTTACTCACTGGGTCAGGCAGTATCTGTGGAGCTGGGGATAGACACAAAATGCTGGAGTAACTCAGCGGGCTGGGAGGATGCAGGCGAGGGAACAATTCCAACTGACATTGCATTAGCTGCAAATGTGGGGAGAAAATAGATGCTGTTTAAGGGTGTGAAATAGTGTGAAAATGGTCTTTCTCGACACTTGTTAATTATTTTTGCCACCATTGAAAATAAACGAAAAATCCCTCAACTCTGTCACCGAATGTTTTCGAAAGAGTAAAGTGGCTTCTGATGTGTTGGTGGCCTGAGGAAAGGATGAGAATGATAAAAAATTATCTATCACTCTCAAGGTAGACACCAAAGGTAGTAACTCAGCGGGACACAGCAAATAGAAGGCTGGGGCAGTAACCCTTCTCAGCGAAGGACAGGCAGCATCTGCTGAGTTAATAGAAGGATCACTATCCCAGGGTTCTGTCCTTTGCTTTCGGTTTTTGTCGAGGCCCTGCTGCCTTCAGTCTGAAGCGACACATTTATAGGATCCTCAAAGTTTTTTCAGATCTCCAAAATTTCACAAATACCGGGACTTTTGGCACCCGAAACATCACCTATTCCTCTGTTTAACAGTCCTTGTCTGCTGGAGGCAGCTCTGCCAGCTAATGGGAAGAACGTTCTGCTCTCCTGCAGTTGATGCCAGAGCACAATGTGCACCCTCCGCAACTCTGACCCGAAACGCCACCTTGTCACGTCCTTCAGAGGTGTTGCCTGACCCGCTGAGTTACTCCGGCAATTACAGCCTTTTATTTGTAAACCAGCATCTGCAGTCATAGAGTCTTAAGTCTGTGCGGACGCATGAAGTCGCAAGCGACCTTCGTGGGACCGTCGCGTCTCAACCCGACCACGAGGTTGTGTAATTAGCGTGCCAAGGACACGTAAGTGGGACAGGGACTTTACAGTATGGAAACAGGCCCTTTGGCCCAATTTGCCCATACTGGCCAACATGTCCCATCTGCACTCGTCCCACCTGCCTGCGTTTGGCTCGTATCCCTCGCAACCTGTCCTATCCATGTACCTGTCTAAATATTTCTTAAACCTGCCCTCAACTACATCCTCTGAAAGCTTTCTCCGTACACCCACCACCCTTTGCATGAAAAGTTTACCCCCCGTGTTCCTATTAAATCTTTCCCTCCTCACCTCAAACCTACGTCCTCTGGTTCTAGATTCTCCTACTCTGAACAAGAGATTAGGTGTGTATCTACCCGATCTATTCCTCTCCTTGTTAGTTGTTTCTAGGGTCTGTTCAACATTACAGCAGGAGGCATCTCTCCTGCATTGATATCTTGGTCCATGTTTCAGTTTTACTTTGGTGATACAGCATTGAAACAGACCCTTCAGCCCATGGAGTCTGTGCTGTCCAACAGTTCACACTAGTTCCATGTCATCCCACTATCTCACCCTCTCCCTCCACGCAAGGGGCAATTTACAGAGCCCTATAAACCTACAATGGGGACATGGGAGGAATTTGGAGCACCAAGAGGAAACCCACGGAGTCACAGGGAGAATGTGCAAACTCCACATGGACAGCACACAAGGTCAGGATCGAGCCCAGGTCCCTGGTGCTATGAGGCAGCAGCGCTACCCGCTGCGCCATTGTGCGGCCCTTGCTGAACCTCACAGACAAAATTCTGTGTGAACCCACTACCTCGTGATTCTGGGGTAGAGATATAACAAGTCAAGAGGGAAGAAATGGATCAGAAATGTAATACATTAAATAGAAATTAAATAGGCACTTTCTTATCACAGGTGTGAAGACGGGACCCAACCCAAAACGTCACCCATTCCTTTTCTCCAGAGATGCTGCCTGACCCGCTGAGTTACTCCAGCACTTTGTGTCTATCACGGGGCAAAATTGGCCATTGAGAATAGCATTCCTGATTAATGTTTATAACGGTTTATTTCACCAACCTGGTGCACAAAGTTGCATTTAATTATCACCTTTCACAGCCTCAGGACATTTTCATTTTACTGTCGTCATAGAAACATCCTTCACAGAATGACCCATCTAAAGGGCCCGTCCCACTTGGCCGTCATTTGCGCCTCATTTACGCGTCATATGTAAAATAGGTCGACGCGTCGTGACGCGTGGGGTGCGCATGCGTTGCGCATGGTGAGGCGTGGAATCGCATGCGGTGGCGCGCGGTGCTCCAGGATTTCGTAGAGTAACACACACTGCCACATTGAGAGCACGCACGCTGACGCATTGGATACGTACGCTGATGCATTGGATACGTACGCTGATGCATTGGATACGTACGCTGATGCATGCATTAGATACGTACGCTGATGCATTAGATACGCACGCTGATGCATTAGATACGCACGCTGATGCATTGGATACGCACGCTGATGCATTGGATACGTACGCTGATGCATTAGATACGCACGCTGATGCATTGGATACGCACCCGAAGTCTCACGTGTATCGTGTGGTGACGCATGGTTATGTCATCGTGAGTAACCATGTGTCGCCACGTGCCGCAGGACATTCTAATGACCTCAGGCGCTCCAGATGGCTGAGCTGACGCGTGGTTTTCGCGCGATGTGGCGTCGACCTATTTTACATAAGACGCCTAAATGAGGTACAAATGACGGCCAAGTGGGACAGGCCCTTAATCGGTCAAAATACTCTGTTCCTTCCTCAAGTTTCTGCAGGTTTCGTTTAGTTTAAAGATTCAGTGCGGAAACAGGCCATTTGGTCAACTGTGTCCACGTCGACCAGTGATCCCTGCACACCAACACTATCCTACCCACACTAGGGACAAAGATTTAATGGGGGAAGAGATTTAATAGGAATCTGAGGGGTAACTTTTTCACACAAAGGGTGGTGGATGTATGGAACAAGCTGCCAGAGGAGGTAGTTGAGGCAGGGACTATCACAACATTTAAGAAGCAGTTGGACAGGTACATGGATAGGACAGGTTTGGAGGGATATGGACCAAATGCTGGCAGGTGGGACTAGTGAAGCTGGGACATTGTTGGGCGCTGTGGGCAAGTTGGGCCGAAGGGCCTGTTTCCACACTGTATCACTCTATGAATGTGACAATTTACAATTTTACCAAAGCCAATTTGCCTATAAACATGGACGTCTTTGGAATGTGGGAATGTGGAAACCGGAGCACCCGGAGAATAGCCATGAAGTTGAAGAGGAGAACGTACAAACTGTGTACAGACAGCACCCAAAGTCAGGATCGAACCCGCGCTGATCGGTCTGACGCTGTGAGGCAGCAACTATACCGCTGCATCGCCGTGCATTCCTTTGTTTAGTTTGTTATTGTCGCGTGTACCGAGGTGCAATTAACAGCTTTTTAATGTTGCGTGCTATCCAGTCAGCGAGACTGATATTTGTGTCTGGCATTTTTCAGACAGGCAGCTCACGTCTCTCTCAACATTTCCAGCTTCATTTCACATAGTTACCAATGAACAACGAGACATAATTCACGCATCTGCTCCGCAGTTTCACCTGCCAGACATGGAAAAGACCGTTCTCCTGATACCCTGTCCATATGTTCACTGTGACCACTGAAGATGCATGATTCTGAAACATCACCCATCCTTTTTCTGCAGGGATGCTGCTTGACCCGCTGTGTTACTCCAGCACCTCGTGGTACAAGCCAGCACCTGCAGTTCCTTCCTACACACGCGTGATGGCTACGTCCGGATCAATTCAAAGATGTGGCGTCTGGTTGGCAGTGGATTCCAGATCCACCTGTGATTCTCAGCGGGCTCTGGGTCACCACAGCCCACAAGTACTCGTCTAAAACCAACACGTCCCCTCGTAGGCCTCTGTAAAACCCGTTGGCCCAGCATCAGTTCGCTCGTCTCGACACTCGGCCTGATGTTATTCGTGTTGTAACCTCAAGCAGATTTCGTGTATGGTTTGTAAATTATCCTGAAATATGTATTTAATGTGTGATATTTACTTAATATATATATATTTATTGATATTTATGTACAACATTTCCACCACTTCCGCCATTCCAACAGCTATTTGTTTTTCTGGAAAATGATGCAGGAAACCATTTTTACCGTCACCATAAGTATCCCATTACAGGGGCACCAGCTGAATCCCTCCAGAAGGCACTGTGCCAATAATATACTTGGCCCAGATCTTGGCTGAGGTGGGTCTGGGAGTAGGATGAGGGGAGAGCGATTATTCTGGACTGTTTGAACGTCTTTTGAAGAGCGTCACCTTGGCGCAGCAGTAGAGTTGCTGCCTTACAGCGCCAGAGACCCGGGTTTGGTCCTGACTACGGGTGCCGTCTGTACGGAGTTTGTACGTTCTCCGAGTTTTCTCCATGATAGATAGATAGATAGATAGATAGATAGATAGATAGATAGATAGATAGATAGATAGATAGATAGATAGATAGATAGATAGATAGATAGCCTTTTATTGTCATTCAGACTTAGTCTGAACGAAATTGCAGCAGTCATACATATAATACAATACAATAAAACAACAATAAACACACATTAACATCCACCACAGTGAGTCCACCCAGCATCTCCTCACTGTGATGGAGGCAAAAGTCTTAGGTCGCAGTCTCTTCCCTCCTCTTCTCCCTCTGCACTGGGGCGATGTCGCATAGGTTTCCACTCACACTCTAGAGTGGTACAAGTTTGTAAGTTAATTGTCATCGGTAAAATTGAAAATTGTCCCCTAGTGCGTGTAGGATAGTGCTAGTGTGCAGGGATCGCTGGTCAGTTTCCTGACGGGCCTGTTTCCGCGCTGTATCTCTAAACTAAACTAAGTGTCACCAAGTCCCTTGATCGATCATTCGCTTGCTACGACTCAATGATCAAAATGTTCAATGCGATCCCCAATGGCCCCTCTTTGATTTTGGGCCCCCCCTCATGCTGGGTCCCTCTTTGCTGTCAGCGGTTCCCCCACGCCGGGTTCCTCTGCCCTACTCGCTGCGGACAAACTGTGGGGACAAAGGAACGGCGAGGAGAGGAAAGGAAACGAGAAGAACGGAAATGAAAGGAGAGGAGAGGAAAGGAGAAGGAAGGAAAGAAAAGGAAAGGTGGCGTACATCAGCATCTGCAGTTCCTTCCCACACAAAGGAAAGGAACCGTTATTTCACAGTTTGCTTAAAGCATGACTGCTGGAGGTGGGTCCCTGAAGTTATGACATTGGTCCAAAGTAACGTTGATCCGAGGCAAAACTGAGACCCGAGATGTAACCCACCCAAAATGAAACTTACCCAAAATGAGACCGACCCAAAATGAGACTAACACAAAGTGTCACTGACCCAAGACACAAACGGCCTGAGATGAAATTGACCAGACAGCAGCTGGTAAACCCATTGGTTGGTGAATGTGGAGGGCGAGGGAGAACTCCTTGAGGTACACTGGTCGATAAAGGTGTCAAAGTGAAAACGAGAGTGGTGTTGCAGACTGTGGTTACTGGCTGTGTCACCACCAGGAAGATGGCTGAGGTTAGTT
Organism: Leucoraja erinaceus; assembly: GCF_028641065.1. Lineage (NCBI taxonomy): Eukaryota > Metazoa > Chordata > Chondrichthyes > Rajiformes > Rajidae > Leucoraja > Leucoraja erinaceus. The sequence continues at coordinate 26,362,023 of NC_073402.1, read as the reverse complement.
ACCTCCTGGCCAATTGCCCCGATGTACCTCCTGGCTTGGCAGAGCTTTCCTTGGAAGCCGGCCATTGTTGCACCACAACATGAAGAGGTGCAGCACTCTGCTTGTTTAAAGATGAATTTGTTAAACCAGTGGGCGCTCATTGTGGGCAGGTTGTGTTGGCACGACTGTACTGCGTGCTGTAGGCAATGGTGATTCTTTCGTTTTTTAGTTTCGTTCAGAGATACAGCGTGGAAACCAGGCCCCGCGGCCCACCGAGTCCACGCCGACCAGCGACCCCTGCACATTAATACTGCCCTACACACGTTCGGGACAATTTACACTTATACCAAGCCAATGAACTTATAGACCTGTACGAGATTGGAGTGTGGGAGGAAGCTGAAGATCTCGGAGAAAACCCAAGCAGGTCACGGGGAGTGCGTACAATCTCCGTACAGACAGCACCCGTAGTCAGGATCGAACCCGGGTCTCTGACGCTGTAAGGCAGTAGCTCTTCCTCTGCACCACCGTGTCGCCACTATTTGTAGCACCTCGCTGAGTATGACAATGAAGTTTTCATTCAATCAATCATTCATTCATTCATTCATTCATTCATTCATTCATCATTCATTCATTCAGTTGCTTTCCACCATGGAGTAGGCAGGTTGTGGGTTTAAGGCTCACTTAAAGACACCTTAAGAGACGCAAGTACAAGCTTCATTCTCCCACACAGAGTGCAATATTAATGATTTCCATCATTGACTCCATGGAATCAATAAACAATAGACAATAGATGCAGGAGTAGGCCATTCGGCCCTTCGCAACCGCCATTCAATGGCTGATCATCCCAATCAGTACCCCATTCCTGCCTTCTCCCCATATCCCCTGACTCTGCTATCTTCAAGAGCCCCATCTAGCTCTCTCGAAAGCATCCAGAGAACCTGCCTCCACTGCCTTCTGTGGCAGAGAATTCCACAGACACCACTCTCTGTGAGAAAAAGTGCTTCCTCGTCTCCATTCTAAATGGCTTACTCCTTATTCTTAAACTGTGGCCCCTGGTTCTGGACTCCCCCAACATCGGGAACATGTTTCCTGCCTCTAGCGTGTCCAAGCCCTTAACAATCTCTCCCAACAGGCAAGAGGTGTACAGAAGTGTGAAAACACGCACCTCCAGATTCAGGGACAGTTTCTTCCCAACTGTTATCATCCTATCAACAACTAGAGAGCAGCCCTGAGCTACTTTCTACCTCATTGGAGACTCTCGGACTATCTTTGATCAGACCTTATCAGGCATTACCTTGCACTGCACATTATTCCCTTTATCATGTATCTGTACACTGTACACTCAACCTTCCCCACTGCCTGAGGTCAAATGCAACTAACAATCTAGAAGAGTTTCATATTTTGCCTGGGTACTCTACATCCTGAAGGTATGAATGTTGAATTATCCTACTTTAGGTAACCTGGTCCTCTCTGCTCCGTTGTCCACCTTATTCACCCAGGTTCTCTTATCCCCTCCACCCTCGGCTATCATCTTTTGTTCCCCTCTCCCATCAGAGAGTTGTGAATCTGTGGAATTTTCTGCCACAGAAGGCGGTGGAGACCAATTCATTGGATGTGTTCAAGAGAGAGATCTAGCTGTTTGTGTTAAATTTTATTGTGTATTGTGTGTTCTTTTTGAGTGTATCGCTGCTGGCAAATTCATTTCACTGCATCTTTGGGTGCATGTGACGAATAAAGTTGAGTTTGACTTTGACTTTGACTTTGAGCTCTTAGGGCTAACGGAATCAAGGGATATGGGGTGAAAGCAGGAATGGGGTCCTGATTCAGGATGATCAGCCATGGTCATATTAAATGGCGGTGCTGGTTCGAAGGGCCGAATGGCCTACTCCTGCACCTATTTTTAATTTAGAAGGATGAGAGGGAATCTCATAGAAACATATACAATTCTTAAGGGATTGGACAGGCTTGATGCACAAAAAATGTTCCCGATGTTGGGGGAGTCCAGAACCAGGGGGTCAAAATGTAAGAATAAGGGGTAGGCCATTTAGGACTGAGATGAGGAAAAACTTTTTCACCCAGTGAGTTGTGAATCTGTGGAATTCTCTGCCACTGACGGCAGTGAAGGCAAATTCACTGAATGTCTTCAAGAGAGAGTTAGATTATCTCTTGGGGCTAACGGAATCAATGGATATGGGGAGAAAGCGGGAATGGGGTACTGATTCTGGATGATCAGCCATGATCATATTGAATGGCGGTTCTGGCTCGAAGGGCCGAATGGCTTACTCCTGCGCCTATTTTCTATGTTTCTATGACTTAATCCCTTGGCTGATCCAGAAGATTAAGATGCATGGGATCCACGGGTGACGATAGTTTGGCTTCAGATCCGGATATCCCGTAGAAGATAGAGGGTAGTGGTGGGAAGGTATTGATCCGGCTGGATGTCTGTGACCAGTGGTGTTCTGCAGGGATCTGTGCCGGCACTTCCGTGATTTGTGACTCGGACCAAAGTGTGGATGGCTGGATTAGTAAGTTCGCAGACGGCACCAAAACTGGTGGAGTTGTGGACAGTGAAGAAGGGTGTCAAAGGAAACAGCGGGATATAGATCGGTTACAAAGACGGAGTTGTTGTGAGGCAAGTGTGATGTGTCGCTCTTTGTGAGGTCAAATGTAAGGGACATAGAAACATAGAAACATAGAAATTAGGTGCAGGAGTAGGCCATTCCGCCCTTCGAGCCTGCACCGCTATTCCATATGATCATGGCTGATCATCCAACTCAGTATCCCGTACCTGCCTTCTCTCCATACCCCCTGATCCCCTTAGCCACAAGGGCCACATCTAACTCCCTCTTAAATATAGCCAATGAACTGGCCTCAACTACCCTCTGTGGCAGAGAATTCCAGAGATTCACCACTCTCTGTGTGAAAAAAGTTCTTCTCATCTTGGTTTTAAAGGATTTCCCCTTTATCCTTAAGCTGTGACCCCTTGTCCTGGACTTCCATAACATCGGGAACAATCTTCCTGCATCTAGCCTGTCCAACCCCTTAAGAATTTTGTAAGTTTCTATAAGATCCCCTCTCAATCTCCTAAATTCTAGAGAGTAGGGACAATATGTAGTTCAGGCCAGGACCCTTGACAACATTGATGTCAAGCATTGAGTGTTCTCCATAGTTTCCTGAAGGTAGTGATTCAAGTAGGTAGAATGGAAAAGGTGATGGTATGTTCGCTGCATCAGTCGGAGCATCGGGAAGTCATTAGCTTTGATTATGCCACATCTGGAGGATTGCATGCAGTTCTGGTCTCCCTATTACCGGAAGGCTGTGGTGGATTTAGAGAGGTTGCAGAAGAGGTTTACCAGATGCTGCCTGGATTAGGGTGTGTTAGCTACAAGGAGAAAGAACAATAGCCAATAGACAATGGACAATAGGTGCAGGAGTAGGTCATTCGGCCCTTCGAGCCTGCACCGCCATTCAATGTGATCATGGCTGATCATCCCCAATCAGTACCCCCGTTCCTGCCTTCTCACCATATCCGTTATCTTTAAGAGCCCTATCTAGCTCTCTCTTGAAACTATCCAGAGAATTGGCCTCCACTGCCTTCTGGGATTGTTTTCACTGGAGCATCGGAAGCTGAGGGAAGACCTGATAGATGTGTTTCAAATACTGACAGCCCTAAATAGGTTCTTGGTTCTTGGTTTCCTGATCCTCCAAACTATTCCAAATGGAATTTAAGCTGGAGGTGGGTCGACAGAACCTTATACCCAGGGTGGAAATGTCAAATACTAGAGGGTGTAGGTGAGAGGGGAAAGTTTAAAGGAGATGTGCAGAGCAGGACTTTCACATAGATGGTGGATGCCGAGAACTCGATGCAAGGGGTGGTGATGAAACTAGATACAGACGTGGTTGCGTACATGAAGCTTTTAGATAAACACATGAAACTGACAGGAATGAAGGGATACAATCATGTGTGGGGAGAAGAGATTACTTTAACTTGGCATCATGTTTGGCACAGACATTGTGGGCCGAAGGGCCTGTTCCTGTGGGGTTCTATGTTCTACCTCTAATATTATTGTCTGAATTTGTTCTGCACTATATCCAGTACACATAGACACATAGAAAATAGGTGCAGGAGTAGGCCAATCGGACCTTCGAGCCTGCACCGCCATTCAATATGATCATGGCTGATCATCCAACTCAGTATCCCGTACCTGCCTTCTCTCCATACCCCCTGATCCCCTTCGCCACAAGGGCCACATCTAACTCCCTCTTAAATATAGCCAACGAACTGGCCTCAACTACCCTCTGTGGCAGAGAGTTCCAGAGATTCACCACTCTCTGTGTGAAAAAAGTTCTTCTCATCTCGGTTTTAAAGGATTTCCCCCTTATCCTTAAGCTGTGACCCCTCGTCCTGGACTTCCCCAACATCGGGAACAATCTTCCTGCATCTAGCCTGTCCAACCCCTTAAGAATTTTGTAAGTTTCTATAAGATCCCCTCTCAATCTCCTAAATTCTAGAGAGTATAAACCAAGTCTATCCAGTATTTCTTCATAAGACAGTCCTGACATCCCAGGAATCAGTCTGGTGAACCTTCCCTGCACTCCCTCTATGGCAATAATGTCCTTCCTCAGATTTGGAGACCAAAACTGTACGCAATACTCCAGGTGTGGTCTCACCAAGACCCTGTACAACTGCAGTAGAACCTCCCTGCTCCTATACTCAAATCCTTTTGCTATGAAAGCAGTACCTTTATATCCTTTTTTTTAATATAATATGTGGAGCATTGTAAACAGTCACTGAATGTTTTGTAACTGAGCTCCAGGGATAACATGTTTAGTTTAGAGATACAGCATGGAAACAGGCCATTCAGCCCACTGAGTCCGCACTGATCAGCGATCCCCACACTCTAACACTATCCTACACAATTTACAATTTTTTACTGAAGCCAATTAACCTACAAACCCGTTCGCCTGTGGAATGTGGGAGGAAGCCGGAGCACCCAGAGAAAACCCACGTGGTCACGGGGAGAACGTGCAAACTCTGCACAGACAGCACCCGTCGTCAGGATTGAACCCGGGTCTCTGGCGCTGTGAGGCAGCAACTCTACCGCTGCGCCAGCGTGGCGCCTGCAGTGTCGGGGCGGTTCAGATGTTTCCTTTACTATTTGACACCATGTTGACCTGGGATGGTTGTGTGCGAGTTTGGATGCAGATCTAAGTGGACTTCCCGAACACGGCAGCAGTGAAGGTCAATAACCCACACCTGTCAGCCAGCCATACCTCAGGAAATCAGCTAAGGCCAGTGTAAATGCAGTGTATTAGCACATCAAAGGCATCCATCTCTCCAGTTTAATCTCCCATACTTAATACAAACAGCAACACTTGGCATAACCGGCTATTTTTTTTATTAGGGCAACTGCATGTGAAAATAACCATTCAGTTGCGTCTTAAAGTTGATGCTTCGAATAATTTGCAATCTCAACTTTAGAATTCACCTTTCTGATTGAAGCCTACCTTCTCCTCTCCATTTGGAAACGTGGTTGATTGTAGGTTAATTGGCCTCTGTAAATTGCCCCAAGTATATGGGGAATGGATGTATAAATGGGTGAGCATGGAACTAGTGTGAATGGATGATCGATGGTTGGCGTGGGTTCATTGGGCCACGGAGCCTGTTTCGATGATGTATCTATCTTTCACTCAATCAATCAATGGATGAATCAATCAATTACAGGTTGATCAGAGCACTTCATTATGGATGATGTCGGAGCTATTTGGCAGTAATCTTGAAGACAGGTCATTTTATTGTTCTTGAGGGCTTGCCACTCTGAGTTCTCTATTAACATGGTGACTACATCTTAGAGGTACTCCATTGTAATGTGCTTTGCTGGGTGCTGAAGCAATCAAGGTCTTCCATAAAAGCATATCATATCTGTGATGCATCAAAAGAAGAAACACCAAGAAGAAATGAGGTTGTGTAGGAAGGAACTGCAGACGCTGGTGCTCGGGGATATGAATATTGATTTCTCTAACTTCAAGTAACCCCTGCATTCCCTCTCTCTTCATCCCTCCCCCACCCAAGTCGCACCAGCTTCTCGTTCCCACCCAGCAAACAGCTAACAATGGCCTGTATCCTTTATCATCGTACCTTTTTTGTATACATTCATATCTTTCATTCATTTAATTCTGAAGAAGGGTTTCGGTGTGAAACGTCACCCATTCCTTCTCTCCAGAGATGCTGCCTGTCCCGCTGAGTTACTCCAGCGTTTTGTGAATAAATAAGGTTGTGCAGTTGTCACCTCGATCCAATCCCATCCATGATCACCAGGTCTCCTTCTTAACCCTGACCCTTCACTAAGACTGGAGAATAATCTGTCATTAGTCTACTTATGGGTTTAGACTGCCTACATGTGCAGAGTAAATGCAGGTGGCTGGACAGTTCTTTGGAAAATCAAATAGAGGATCATTAAACAGATAAGTATGTCTATTTTTTCTTTAGTGAGATTAGTGGGGTGTGGGTTGGCATTAGGCCTATTGGTTCAATCTAATCAATAGCTTGATTATTTTGGTTTTCAATACTTTCCTCATTGCATATTTTTGTGCCATTCACTCGTTTCGAGTGGGTATTCAGCTCAATAGTTGGTGGAAATCTTCCTTGCACTGATACTAACAGCATATGAAATACGTTTTGAGGGATATGGGCCAAATGCAGGTTGGTGGGACTAGTGTAGATGGGGCATCTTGGCCAACATGGGCAAGTTGGGCCAAAGGTCTTGTTTCCATGCTGTATGAGTCTACGACCTAACGGGACGACACAGTGGTGCAACGGTAGAGTTGCTGCCTTACAGCGCCTGAGACCCGGGTTCGATCCCGACTAAGGGGGCTGTCTGTATGCAGTGTGCACATTCTCCCTGGGACCACATGGCTTTTCTCCAGGTACTCCGGTTTCCTCCCACATTCCAAAGACGTACAGGTTTGCAGGTCGATTGGTCTCTGTAAACTGCCCCCAGTGTGTAGGATAGAACTAGTGTATGGATGATCGTTGGCCAGCATGGACTCGGTGGGCCGAAGGGCCTGTTTCCACGGTGTATCTCCAAACTAAACAAAAGTAAACATAGCAAGGATGATGTACTGAGATATAATGAAGATGTTAAAAAACAAATAGGGTGGAAAGAATATGAACAAGCCATTAATCAAAACAATTAAATATAAATGTGGAGGGAGGAATTGTAGATGCTGGTTTACACCGAATATAGACACAAAAAGCTGGAGTAACTCAATGGGTCAGGCAGCATCACTGGAAAAAAGGAAGTCTGAAGAAGGGTCTTGACCCAAAATGTCAACTATCTCTTTTCTCCAGGGATGCTACCTGAGTTACTCCAGCTTTTTGTGTCTATTTAAAAAATAAATGCTTGGTTTCCTTTTCTGGTTCCCTGACCCCTTTCCCTGGCATCCTGGTGTATGAAAGGCAGGAGGGCCAAATGCTGACTCAAAGGCCGTGCCTTACTCCGCGCTGAACATACTTGCGCCTCTTCATGTGATGCAGACCCCCTTTCAGCTCCAAGTGCAGACATCGGCAAGGACAGTCAGATGTGGAGTCGCTTTCCCTTCGTCCCTTGACCCTTGTCCCTTGTCCCTCTCCCCTTCCCCGCCCTCTCCCTCTCCTCTCCCCTCGCACTCACACTCCCGCTCCCCCCCCCTCCCCTCCCGACGTCCTGCCCCATCTCACAGCTCACCAGCCCGGACACACACCAGTGCTTCAGCAGCTCCCTGGTGTAAATCGGATGAGACCTGCCCGAGGGTGAAAATGCTGCATCTTTAACCGCTCCTGTTGTCGCTGTTTGAGATCTGCTTGGGCAGCTTATTTCTGTTCAAACATCACCTCAGCCTCTGTGTGGGAAGGAGCAGCAGATGCTGGTTCAAACTGTAGACACAAAAAGCTGGGAATAACTCAGCGGGTCAGGCAGCATCTCCATGCTCTCTGGTCCACTGAGTTACCTCAGCCTCTGTGCATGTAGCCCTTTCTAATCACAGTGCAACCCATGCAGGACGTATACTGATGTTAATTAGCATGATTAACGATGAACATTAAACAATTTGCTTTTTTTACAGAAGCCCATATTGTAGTGTGAAATGTCATTTCAAACATTTTATCAATAAATAATAATCAAAAAACTATATTTAACTATAGTATCAATGTTCATGAGAGTTAGCCTTAGGAATATTAATGGCTGGACAATGAGCTTGTGAGACTGTCTTAGTTTCTGACGTTGGTGGACTTAATGGCCGGTCCCACCAGCATGCGGCAAGCGCGGCATAAGCCGTACGGCCTCGCGGGGCCGGTCCCACTCCGATCGCCGGAGCCGTATGGAGTTGTGCGGAGCTGGTCCCGACATCGCGCGCTGCTCCGAAAAACTGACCGTGTTCAAAAATTCCGCGCGGCAACTGCCTGCTGGCCCGCAGCCGCCTCGACGCCGTACGCACGTCTTGACGCCGTACGTCACGCCCGAACTTCCCGCGGACTTTGCTCAAACTTCACGTCACTCACTCGACCTCCGCGCGGCCCCCGCTTCCGGTTTGGCCGCGCCTGCCGCAAGCAGTCACATGCTCGTGGGACAGGCCCTTAATCCAGTGTGTGTTGTCCCATCAGTCTGTGTACTTCCCCGACAGGGAGTTGAACCTGTCTGTTTTATATGTTGAGAATCCTTGTGAAAAAGGGACCAGATTGCTGAACAAGTGTATAGAGCAATCTCCAATGTCCTGATAGTGATATCTAGGCTGTGGTTAGAATCAACAGTAATTTACAGCACAGGAGAAGGCCTTCATATTTATGCCAGCCAAAAATGCACTTATATTTAATCCCATTTCCTGTCTCTTGATTTATAGAACAGTAGAACAGAAGGACACGGCCTTCAACCTACAATGTCTGTGCCAAACGTGATGCCAAGCCCAACTCTTATCTATCTGAATACAACCCATATCTCTCCATTCCCTGTATATCCATGTGCCTGTCCAAAAGGCTCTTAATGCCACTATTGCACCTGCCTCCACCGCCTCCCCGGGCAGTGTGTTCCAAGCACTCACCACCCTCTGCATAAATAAACCTCCCCCCGCACATCTCCTTTAAACTTTGCCCCGCTCACCTTAAACCCATGTCCTGTCCTATTTGGAGCCACAAGGAACTGTAGATGTTTAAGAAGGAACTGCAGATGCTGGAAAATGGAAGGTAGACAAAAGTGCTGGAGAAACTCAGCGGGTGCAGCAGCATCTATGGAGCGGAGGAAATAGGCAACGTTTCGGGACGAAACGTTGCCTATTTCCTTCGCTCCATAGATGCTGCTGCACCCGCTGAGTTTCTCCAGCACTTTTGTCTACCAAGGAACTGTAGAGGCTGGCCTACACAAAGTAGTGGAATAACTCAGTGCGTCAGGCACTGAGGAGTGGTATAACTCAGTACGTATCTAGGGAGAACATGGATAGGTGACGTGTTGACATCTGAAGAAACGCCGCAACCTGAAACGTCACCTGTCCATGTTTGCCAGAAATGCTGCCTGAACCCCCTGAGTTACTTCAGCATTTTGTCTTTTTTTTTTTTAATCCCTCTACCATTTTGATTTTTCCATCCTGGGAAAAAGGTTCTGACTGCCAACGACCGATGACTTAAAATGTTACACACTTATATTGTATTGTATTGTATTGTATATCTTTATTGTCATTTCCTGAGTATTCGCATACCTAGAGGAAACAAAAAAACGTTGCTCAACCAGTGTCCATTCAGTGTACATGAAAAAATAAATAGAAATAAAAATAAAAAATACATGTCATGAACAAATGTAACACTCTACTAAACATTCAACAGCCGTTCCGACCGGCAGCGGCACAACAGTGGCTCTGCTGCAGTGTGGGGGTTTGTGCGCGATATTTGGCAGGGGGCAAAGTCCATTTAACAGTCTTATAGCCTGTGGGAATAATTATATCAGGTCTCCCTGACACCTCTGGCGTTCCAGAGAAAACAATTCAAGTTTGTCCAACTTCTTCCTGAAGCTAACACCCCCCCATTTGCAAGCATCATTCTGGTCAGCGTCCACATCCTCTCTGCAATAGGGGGACCAGATCAGCAGCATGCAACGCCCCAAATGTGGCTGAACCATAGTCCTATGAATCTCTGGTGGTGAATCTCTGGAATTCTCTGCCACAGAATGTAGTTGAGGCCACAGTTCATTGGCTATATCTAAGAGGGAGTTAGATGTGGCCCTTGTGGCTAAAGGGATCAGGGGGTATGGAGAGAAGGCAGATACAGGATACTGAGTTGGATGATCAGCCATGATCATATTGAATGGCGGTGCAGGCTCGAAGGGCCGAATGGCCTACTCCTGCACCTATTTTCTGTGTTTCTATGAAACTACTTCATGACTTCCTGACTCTTATACTCAATGCACTGACCAACGAAGGCAAGCATAGCACATGGCTTCTTTACCATTCAATCCACTTGTGTTTATTGTCCTGAAACCTCAATGCTTGAAACCTGTTAGACGTGAATAATACTGGTTTACTGATTTACTGGTTAGCAATAATATATAATAAAGCATTTTACATGACAATAATGAACCATTTATCTCTAGAAATGCCGTGCTGTGATGCTGAGAACAGTATTCTGCACTCTGCGTCTCCTTTGCTCCCACCTATTGTACTTGGGCTTGGTTTGATGGTACAGGTCCACTGCCGATTTTCCGGCACCCTTGCTTCAGGAACCTTTCTGGATTATCCATGAGACTGGACCAACAGAGGTGGCAGCCTGTGAGAGGAGTCCAATGGAACTGGGACAGTCTGCCTGGGCCGCTGGGTAGCCGAGATAGTGGCCCGCAAAGTCAGCCTCGGAAGTCGGCTATGGGAATGGATCTGCCCACTCTGGCCGGGCCGGAGTTCCAGAGCCCTGGGCTCAGGGGGCAAACACCACCCGCCAATCGGCCATGGACGTCCCGGTGAGGTCGATGTTGGCTGCCTGACCCGGCCCAGACGCCACGTTTTCAGGGGGGGCTTTTGGTGGTGGATTTCAAGTGCGCTCTCCGGATTAAAGGAGGTGCAAGATCACCGGTTGTCACAAAACAGATGGTGGACATGTATTGTATCATCTGATTTCATTGGAGAGCATGCAAAGCAAAGTTTCTCCACTGTACCTCGATACACGTGACATTAATAAACCTCAACCTATACCAATGCTTCCTGGACAGAAATGAAGGGCCTGTTCCACTGATGTTGAATTGTCGACTTCACTGATTGACGTAAAGTCACGTGACTTTTTTTTGCTGCTTGACCACGTTTTGGGAGTTCAGATGACACAGAGCTGAGAAGTGTTTAGTGTCACATGAGGGCTTTAGGGAACATGATTCAGTGTTGCTATGTATGGCAGGCAGCTGCCTCACTGTGCTGTGCTATGGGCAATCATCGCAAACACTGACTTTAGTGTTACTTGTATTTTCTTTCATGACGCAATGCATCAAGCCTCATTCTTATGCACTTACACACAGACTCAGGAGGTTCTTCATTGCTCCCCCAGGCCATTATAAAGGTTGTCTTTAGGTTTTTTTTAGTGTTGCTGGCACCACATTGCAATCTGCAAACAGAGTTGGCTGTTTGGAATGGCTCTGCATTGCTGTGCTGTAATCAGCTGGCGAAAGTTTACACTAGTACTTGTCATTGTCCGGCATGGAAGTTAAGGGAGAATAAAGGGCATGGGAGCAGGAATTTTAAATCCAGAGCTGCTGCAGAGGTAAGGACCTTACCTGGTTGTGACAGGCCTGCCCTGTTACATTCTGCCGTCCTGTAGCATAGAGCTTCTCTGCACATGTTCTGACAACATCGTGAATGGACAGGTAGCTGGGGAGGGAGGTGGCTGGTGGTTTGGGTAGTCTACTTGGGCCCCAACTTCAGACTCACACCAACTGAAGGGAAAAGCTTCAAACAGCAATGTTTCCGCGTAGAACAGTAAAATGTGCAGGAAGGAAGTGCAGATGCTGGTTTACACCGAAGATAGACACAAAATGTTGGAGTAACTCAGCGGGACAGGCAGCGCCTCTGGAGAATATGGAGTCTCGACCCGAAACGTCACCCATTCCTTCTCTCCAGACATGCGGCCTGTCCCAGTGAATGTTTCAAGCCTGCTTATTGGGGGAAGGGGGTATACAGTAATTACATCAGGAAAGAGTGTTGGAATGAAAGAATAGAAACAAGGAATTGCAGATGCTGGTTTACCAAGGAAAGGCACAAGATGCTGGAGTAACTCTGGAGAACATCTCTGGAGAACATGGATAGGCAACGTTTTGGGTTGAGACCCTTCTTCAGACTCAGCTTCAGACTTCTCTGAAGATGGGTCCCAATCCAAAACGTTGCCCATCCATGTTCTTCATGGATGTGTAGGAAGGAACTGCAGATGCTGGTTGAAGGGCCTGTCCCACTTACATGAGTTATTCACAAATTCTCCCGAGTTTTCCCTTTCATTCAAACTCTCAGAATGTTCGTAACAAGTCCGTAGGAGTTCGTAGATATATCGTAGCGGCCCGTTATGCCAGCCGTGGGTACTTGTGGCATCAGGTAAGTCGGGACGTTTTTTCCAGCCCGATAAAAAATGTCCCCGAGTAAAAAAAATGTTCGGGGTGAAAGAAATTGCAACTTTTTGCATCGAAATCGTCGTGGAAATTCGTAGACATACTCACAGGAGATTGAGAATATAGTCGTGGAAAGTTCGTAGATTAACCCACGATCTTGATTATTTTTTTTTTAGGTCCTTTAAACTTTGCAGAGGTTTTGAATTAAGTCGTGGAAGTGGGACTGGCCCTTGACACCGAAGTTGGACACAAAATGCTTGCGTAACTCAGCGGTTCAGGCACCATCCCCGGAGAAAATGGATAGTTGACGTTTCGGGTCAGAACCCTTCTTCAGACCTCTCTCCAGGGTGCTGCCTGACCCGCTGAGTTACTCCAGCACTTTGTGTCTTCCCTGTGCTGGAATGAAAGTTCAGCTTGTTCCGTATGCATGAAAAGGCGTGTTCCCTAAAGGAAAAGGAGAACCTTGTTGATAGCCTTTGTGGATTAGCTAATTGGGAAGTGTTGTCATGTAAGTTATGAGGTCACATCATTCATGGCTTCCCCTTGCCTGATACTGAAAGTAAAGTTTGTGAAAATAAATAGAAGGGAGTCCCTGGATAACAGCAAATCTAAATAGGCTTCAGAAGCTGGTTTATACCAAAGACTGACACAAAATGGTGGAGTAACTCAGCTGATCAGGCAGCGGACTTGGACTTTTTTCCTTGGAGCGCAGGAGGTTGAGAGGCGACCTTAGAGGGGTATGTAATATTGCGAGAGGAATAGGTAGGCGCAGTCTTTTACCCATGGTTAGGGGAATCAGAGGAAAGACGTTTATGGCAAGAGCAACAAGGAAGCTGAGGGGCAACATTTTTAATTCAGAGGGTGGTGGGTATGTGGAACAAGCTGCCAGAGAGTTGTTGGGGCAGATATTAGAGCAACATGTACTCTTGGACTCGCACATGGATAGTAAAGGTTTAGAATGACTAGTGTAGCTGGGCCAGTTGTCCGATGTGGGCAAGTTGGGCCTGATTCCACACTGTATCACTCTATGACTCTAATGATATGGGCCAAAGCTGGGAAATGGGACTAGCTTAGATGGGTCATCTTGGTTGGTACGGATGCGTTGGGCCGAAGGGCCTGTTTCCGCGTTGTATGTCTCTACGACTCTATACGTCAATTTCCCCCCGGTGTGTTTTGAACTCCATTCGGGTCCCTTTTGACAGGAGACTTTGGTTGGGTGGAATCGCTACATGACACTTGAGCTCATAATTACTGCTGATGGAACCTGCCCACACATGGCAGTGAAGTTTGAAGGAACTGGAAAACCTGGCTCTTCCCTAACTTGCAAGAGAAGCCATTTCTTGCAACTCTGAGACTGTAAACGAGATGCTTGGGCTGCAGTTTTGTGGGGAATTCATATTTTCCTCGCCGCTAGTTGTTGGAAGGGTAACGTCATCTCCTTGCAACTCTGAGACTGACAACATTGTCTCGAGCTTCCCTTGCTAAATTAACGACAAGTTCACTTCCTAAATCTTCTAGAGATGCAGATCAGTGGCTGTCAGACCTGCTAAAATCTTTGAATGTTTTTAAATACCTCTGACATGTGGGTGTGCAGGTTAATTGACCTCTGCAAAATTGCCCCTGGTGTCATAAGGTCATAAGTGATAGGAGCAGAATTAGGCAATTCAGCCCATCAAGTTACTCCGCCATTCAATCATGTCTGATCCACCTTTCCCTCCTAACTACATTCTCCTGCCTTCTCCCCATAACCCCTGACACCCACACTAATCAAGAATCTATCTAAGGTACACAAAAATGCTGGAGAAATTCAGCGGGTGCAGCAGCATCTATGGAGCGAAGGAAATAGGCAACGTTTCGGGACGAAACGTTGCCTATTTCCTTTGCTCCATAGATGCTGCTGCACCCGCTGAGTTTCTCCAGCATTTTTGTGTACCTTCAGTTTTCCAGCATCTGCAGTTCCTTCTTAAACACAAGAATCTATCTATCTCTGCCTTAAAAATATCCGTTGACTTGGCCTCCCCAGCTTTCTGTGGCAAAGAATTCCACAGATTCACCACCCTCTGACTAAAGAGATTCCTCCTCATCTCCTTCCTGAAGGAATGTCCTTTAATTCTGAGGCTGACCTCCACATCCACTCTATCCAGCCCATTCACTGCGTGTAGGAAATGGATGAGAACGTGGGATAGCAGAGAACAATCGTGAACGATTATTAATGATGGGCAGAGTGGACCTGGTAGACAAAGGGCCTATTTCCATTTATAGAAACTAAGAACTGCAGATGCTGGTTCATACACAACAGGACACAACATGGTGAAGTAACTCAGCGGGTCAGGCAGCATCTCTGGAGAACCTGGATAGGTGATGTTTCGGGTCGAGACCTTTCTTCAGTGCCTATGTCCATTCTGTATCTCTCAACTAAACGAAACTAAACTAACATAAAATAAAATAAATTATTAAAATATTTAAAACCTATTAAAAAGAATCTCGCAAGGTAATTAAAAAGAAACTTTAAAATATTAAATTTTGAAAAGATGTTAAGAGACATATTTTAAAAATTCAAGTAGTTAAGCAAACAACTCAAAGAAGTGTGAGACCACTGGGAGGTCATGTTGCAGTTGTACAAGATGTTGGTGAGGCCGCATTTAAAGTACGGTGTTCAGTTCTGTGCGCCATGTTACTGGAAAGATGATGTCAAGTTGGAAAGGGTACAGAGAAGATTTACGAGGATTTTGGAAGGGGGAAAAGATTCAATAGGAACCTGAGGGGCAACTTTTTCCACACAAAAGGGTGGTGGGTGTATGGAACAAGTTGCCAGAGGAGGTAGCTGAGGCTGGGACTATCCCAACATTTAAGAAAGAGTTAAAGCCCTGTCCCACAGTACGAGTTCATTCCAAGAGCTCTCCCCAGTTTGCCCTGATTCGAACTCGGAGATTTACGCTAATGGCCACTTGTCAGTACTCGGGGCTCTCGTGGACATTTATCAACATGTTGAAAAATCTTCATGAGTCTTCCCGTGCTTACCTGCCGTTAGCGAGTCTTCCCGAGTTCCTGCCGTTAGCGTTACGAGCCACTAAGAGACGTCCCCGAGCTCCGACGTACCCGCTACGTTCATTCTCCGTGCTTACCCCGAGTTTGATTTTTTTTTTTAAACTCGGGAGAGCTCTTGGAATGAACTCGTACCGTGGGACAGGGCTATTAGACAGGTACATAGATAGGACAGGTTTGGAGGGATATGGATTTGGAGGGTGGGACTAGTGTAGCTGGGACACGTTGGCCGGCATGGGCAAGTTGGGTTGATGGACCTGTTTCCACGCTGTATCACTCTATGACACTGCACAGAGAGATCAGCCCAGCAATGCAGGAACAGATCAAATGTTACAATTGGACGATGTCAATGAGAGGGCTCCACGTGACCCCCTCCTCATCCAACCATTCATTTCCTCTCTGTCTAGACTGTCATGCTGTTTTATAATCCTAATCTAAGCAGGATACTGTACAATTGAATCTGCTGCTTTTCTGCTCGTTGTGGGCACAAGAGGATATTAACCAGATTGATGCCAGGGTTGTCGAAATTTAATTAGGTGGGGAGATTAGAAATATTGGAATGGTTCTCCCAGGAGCCAGAGAGGCCAATTACGAGCGACGCTATGGGTCGTGAGGGGTTTTAATAGAATAGAAAGGGAGAGACAATTTTCTCTGACAAGATGCTGGGAGCCGTGGGGTGATTGCTAATGGTTTGTCCAACTGTGGCAATCCACGAGACACAAACGCCCAATGCAAACCCGGTCCAATATGATCTCTCATTAATTTCAATGTAATTCCACGCTAAGCACAGTACTTTCTTATTTGTAAACCCAGCCATGCAGTGATGTCTACATTCCAAGCACAGTGATCATCCCGACACAAGAATACAATGATCTGTGCTGCACTCTCTGCCAAGTCCTCTCTCATTCTACTGCCCAGGGCAGAAGGGTCAATGGTTTGATAACACAGACTTAAGTTAATTACCAACTCTGTAATTCACTGCTTTGAAAGACGATTCAAGTGGATTTGAAAGTAAGTTTTAGTCTAGTCTACCAATACATCACAAGAACAAACCCCATTGGCCCAGCCAGTCCGCACCGACCAGCGATCCCCACACATTAATACTATTCTACACACATTAGGGACATTTTTTTTACATTTATACCAAGCCAAGAGAAACAGAGTTATTGTTTCAACTTGAAGATCCTTTTGTATGCAGTTTGTTAACAGTTATTTGGCAAGTTGGGTTTTTAAACTGAGTAAAGTTAATTGAAGGGTTCTGACCCGAAACGTCACCAATTCCTTTTCTCCAGAGATGCTGCCTGGCCCACCGAGTTACTCCAGCATTTTGTGTCCATGTAACATTGATGAATGGCCTTTGACCTGAAACGTCAATTTCATTCTCCTCCCTCAGATGCAGTCTGACCTGCTGAGTGTCGCCAGCATGTTCTGTTTTTGTTAATTAGGTGTGCTGGCAGTTAACCAAATTACGCTGCTTTATAAGAAGTGGATTTTCGTTCCATCATAGCAGGGTAAAAGGGGAAATGCAAAGCACTTGTGGACTGGTGTAGAGCGCTCGGGGAAGAGGGAATTCAGATAAACAGCAGGCATATCTTTAACAAACTCAGCATTCTAATGCATCCGAAATAGCAGGCGAAGCAAAATTAAAGCAAATGACAAATGAGGCTTGTGGCAAATGACTCCATTTTAATTTAGTTTAGAGATACAGTGCAGAAACAGGCCCTTCGGCCCACCGAGTTATCGCCAACCAGCGATCCCTGCACACTAACACTATCCTACACACTAGGGACAATATACAATTTTGTGTCTAGGGTACCTCCTCCTTTGGTTACTTCGTACCCCACACTTGTTGATCAGGCGCCTGTTCCGGGTCCGAGCGTAGTGTGCACCCGGTCTGGCCATCGTATACGCCCTCCTGTCCGTTTCGTACCTCGGGTACTTGGGGGGGGGTCCTGTGGCAATCCCTGGGGGGTAGGCCACTCCTTGGATCATCCCCCTCGCCGATTGAGGGACAGGGGCGTTGGTCTGCCACGGGGTTTACCGGTCGACTCCCGAGGGGTAGAGATAAGAGTGTCGGTGTGTGTTCTTGGACTGTTGGAATTAAAAAGCTTCTTTTGAATCCGCCTGGCGTCCGGTCTTTTCTTGACCTTGATCAGGCCACTACAATTTTACCAAGCCAATTAAACTATAAACCTGTATGTCTTTGGAGTGTGAGAGGAGGAAACCGGAGCTCCTGGAGAAAACCCATGCCGGTCATGGGGAGAAGGTACAAACTCCGTAGAGAGGGCACCCATAGTCAGGATTGAACCCGGGTCTATGGAGCTGTAAGGCAGCAACTCTACCACTGCGCAAGGTTCTGGATGTAGGCAGGGTGGTTGTGGAAAACAGAATGGCAATTTGAAAATGTTTTAACCATATAACCATATAACAATTACAGCACGGAAACAGGCCATCTCGGCCCTACAAGTCCATGCCCAACAAATTTTTTTCCCCTTAGTCCCACCTGCCTGCATTCGTACCATAACCCTCCATTCCCTTCTCATCCATATGCTTATCCAATTTATTTTTAAATGATACCAATGAACCTGCCTCCACCACTTCTACTGGAAGCTCATTCCACACCGCTACCACTCTCTGAGTAAAGAAGTTCCCCCTCATATTACCCCTAAACTTCTGTCCCTTAATTCTGAAGTCATGTCCTCTTGTTTGAATCTTCCCTATTCTCAAAGGGAAAAGCTTGTCCACGTCAACTCTGTCTATCCCTCTCATCATTTTAAAGACCTCTATCAGGTCGCCCCTTAACCTTCTGCGCTCCAGAGAATAAAGACCTAACTTATTCAAACTATCTCTGTAACTTAGTTTTGGAAGGTAAAGAGTGGCCATGTGGAGAGATCGGCAGGCAATGTTAAATTGCTGCATACACAATCTCGTTGCGCTTATGTGCAACGACAATAAAAGATATTATTATTATTATTATTATTATTATTATTTTTATATTATTAAATTATGCATAAAGTGACCAAATTGAGTTTTTTTTTATATCGAGGGACTTGAACAGACGAGGAGATTGTTTTTCTGCAGCTGAGACCATGGGTTGAAAAGCACCTCCTACAGATTCGGAGGGGAGATTTTAAGAATCGCAAGGAACAGAGCACTTGGTCGGAAGTGGTGGTGAAAACTAAAACTATGAGTGGCTATAAATGGGAATTGGAGAAGTATGGGAGGAAGAGAAAAGGCACTATGTCAAAAGCAGGCTGTGTGTCAAAGCACGCCGTATAACGGAACAACATATATATATATATATGTGTGTATCGGGTGAAACCGAGCAGGCTCATGATCAAAGTGTTTAAGAAGGAACTGCAGATGCTGGAAAATCGAAGGTAGACAAAAGTGCTGGGGAAACTCAGCGGGTGCAGCAGCATCTATGGAGCGAAGGAAATAGGCAACGTTTCGTCCCGAAACGTTGCCTATTTCCTTCGCTCCATAGATGCTGCTGCACACGCTGACTTTCTCCAGCACTTTTGCCTAGGCTCATGATCAAAGACTGGATTCATTAATTTTTTTTGATGTTATTGACCATCTCCATGCCGACTGAAATCCTCTACGCTTGTATATTACATCCTAGGCTTTGTAAAAATGGAAAGTACATCCAAATTTGCTGAGAAATACAAGTATAGGGCGCAACATAACTGAGAATAAATGGTTTCAGGACCTGGTGAGGGGTGTGGAAAGATAAAAAGTAGGTATATCCCTTTTATCTTATTTTACTTTCTTATATCTTCTGTTCTCGATTTTTCTCTTTTTTCTTTCTTCTTTGGTTTTCTTTTTATCTCTTGTTCATGTTTTACGGTTCTACGGGTCTCTCTTGATCACTCTCTTGCGCACTTACTATCCTATCTATCTCTACTTTCCTCCTTTTTAAAGTTAAAAACAAGAAGTGGTCCAGGAAATGTATTATGTTATTTTTGGCTTAAATTACTGTAATGTACACTGCTTCTAATAAATAAACTATTTTTTTAAAAATTTGCTGAGAAAGATAGAATGCATTTGCTCTTTTAATATATCCGTCAGTCTAGTTTCCAATAACCTTTTCACCCCCCCGGATTGTCTCAGACTAGCTTTTAGCTCATGAGGTAGGGGCCAAGATGCTCCCATTCTGTCTGTGACGATCTGTTTTGCGTTCAAAAGACGTTGATTGTGAGTTGCCCTCATTTTATCCACTGCTACTTTTTTTTTGTGCAACTGGAGGCTGGGATTGGCACAGTGGTCGTGTTTTGTTTTCGCCGTCTTGTCTTTGGAGTGTGGGAGGAAACCGGAGCAGCCGGAGGAAACCTGCGCGGTCACAGGGAGAACGTGCCAGCTCCGTACAGACAGCGCCCGTGGTTAGGGTGGAACTCTGATTCCCTGGTGCTGTAATGCCCCTGTCCCACTTAGGAAACCTGAATGGAAACCTCTGGCGACTTTGTGCCCCACCCAGGGTTTCCGTGCGGTTCTCGGAGGTTTTTGTCAGTCTCCCTACCTGCTTCCACTACCTGCAACCTCCGGCAACCACCTGCAACCTCCGGGAACCACACGGAAACCTTGGGTGGGGCGCAAAGTCTCCAGAGGTTTCCGTTCAGGTTTCCTAAGTGGGACAGGGGCATAAGGCAGTGACCTTACCGCTGCGCCACTCTGCTGCCCTCTGTGGTCCTTACCCAAAAACGAGTTACGAATGACAAGTAACTGCACTGGGATAGCCAAGATCTGTGTCAACGTTGACCAATTTGAAGAAGATCGTGACTGCCCAGTTCAATAAACCATGCCGCAGACGGGACTGTTCATTTGTGTTTAAAGAGTCAAGAGTCAAGAGTGTTTTATTGTCATATGTCCCGGACGGGACAATGAAATTCTTACTTGCTGCAGCACAACAGAATATGTGATTGTGTAAACATTGTATAAAATGGGGGGGGGAGGGAAAGAAAAAGTCCAATAAATAACAAATCTAGTGCAAATAACAAATAATAATAATGTAGTCTTTTGCAGTTCAGAGCTCAGAGCTTATTTGTTGTGTTCAATAGCCTGATGGCTGTGGGGAAGAAGGGGGGAGAGGGGAAATTCAAGGAATGAAAGAAAAATGATGGGATTATTTTGGTGCAAAACCATGATGGTGATGACACCTAATTTGCTTCATGCTGAGCCTCGTGACGTAAGTAGAACCACAATAGCCACCTTTTCTTTCTCCTCTGGCAATTCCCCAAATGAAGCTGTGCTTCAAGCTGAACTGGAAAATTGGTGTTTGGCTCCTGCCGCCCGGTTGGGCAAGCGCGGAGTACTTACAGTATCCCTACAGTATGCGTGGGTGGCTCACCTAGCATGGGCTCGATATTTTTCCAATAGGGTTTTCCTTCATTGGGCGCCAAAAACACATGAAATGGAAAAGTGCATAAAGTAATGTGGCACATTCGGGAGAGAAAAGCTGCTTTGTGGATTCTAATCATACATCGCACCGGGGTTTGTACCATAGCCAGCTTTTGAGCTACTCTAAAATTAAACACTGGGATACCAAAAACCAGTAAGGCGCATGCAGGTGATAGCAACTGTCCCGGTCGCAAAGTTATAGCTTGGCGTTACAAGCCACTGCCTCACCTTGCACTCCTGACTGACTGACCGACCTTAGTACAGTAGGTTACACAAAAAAGCTGGAGAAACTCAGCGGGTGCAGCAGCATCTATGGAGCGAAGGAAATAGGCAACTACAGTAGATGGACACAAAATGCTGGAGTAACTCAGCGGGGTCAGGCAGCATCTCTGGAGAACAGGAATAGGTGATGTCTCGGATCGACGCTCTTCTTCAGTTCCTTCCTAGACATTAGCACTGAGTTGGGTTACGGTCTGGTTCTGTTTGCCAATTGAAGTTCATCAAAGAAAAAGAGTGTATGAAGGAACTGCAGAAGCTGGTTTAAACCAAAGATAAGCACAACATGCTGGAGTAACTCAGCAGGGTCAGGCAGCATCTCCGTAGAGAAGGAATGGATGATGTCTCGGGTCGAGATCCTTCTTCAGTCTGAAGAAGGGTCTTGGCCCGAAAAACATCACCCGTTCCTTCTCTCCGGAGACGCTGCCTGTCCCGCTGAGTCACTCCAGCATTTTGTGTCTATCTTAAGTCAGGACGAGGCCAGGGTTATTTGGATGAGGTCAATAGAGCAGGAGAAACACCATCACTGACCATATGATAGTGGCGTTTAGGAGACCTTTGGACAGGAGCATGGATATCAGGGAATGGAGGAATATGGATTTATGCGGGCAGATAACATAGTCTTGGCATCGTACACCACTGACATTGTGGGCTGAAGGGCCTGTTTCTGTGCTGTACTGTTCTGTGTTCTAAGATGACATTATCCTCTTGTGAATCAGATGTTGCCTCTAAAGGTTTAATTGGCCTTGATAATGAAGATTGAGCCATCCATAATGACGTTTGGCCAATATTCCCCTCTCCAACACATCATTAATAAACAGATCTCGCTGTTCAAGTCACATTGCTGTTTGTGTCAACTTGCTGCACACAAATTAACATTTCACAGAGTCATGAACATTGCTCCAAATTATACTTCATTGACTGAAACACTTTGTGACGGCTGAGACTGTGCCAAGCCGTTTTTGCCCAAACCGCAGGGTTTTACTTTGATGACATATTAGTTGCTGTAGTCGCAGATTTGTGCGGCATAGAAACAGGCCCTTCGGCCCACCATGTCCATGTTGTACCTAGCTATACTAATACTATTCACCCACTGTAAGATATTAGGGCAACAGCACGTAGATAGATGGCACAGGTTTTCGGTACACGCCGTTGCCATTGTAAGTCTCCTTCATTTTACTAAAGTACACTGAGCATACACTCGCATAATCACCTGACTGATAAGATTATGAATGTTACATATGACACAAATCACACCATTCTGATACTCAGTTCTTAAAGCTACAGCAACCATGGGCGGAAAATGATTTTAAAACATGTTGGGGGGGTGATGCACACTGAGGCCCAACATCTAGGACAGGAGTCGGCAACCTATGGCCCACGGGTCGAATCCGGCCCGTGACCCAAAATCATCCGGCCCGCAGGCGTTTTCGCCACCTGGGAACTGTAGCCAATCCAGGGGCACGCAGGGAACCTGGGCACTAAAGCCAAAGGCCCCTTCTCATGCTGCATGAGTCTATGACTAAGTCATAGGAGTAGAATTAGGCCATTCAGCCCATCAAGTGTACTCGGCCATTCTATCATGGCCGGTCTATCTATGGCCAAGGAATTGCAGATGCTGGTTTAACACAAAAGGTGGGCCCCGCGGCTCTGGCCAGCAGCGGCCTCTCAGTCTGTCCCGTTTTATTATTTTTCGTCTGGTTTTCATCATTTTTTGTTGGGGACCTGTGGGGGGGGTCAATGCTGGGAGGGGGGGGGGGGGAAAACCTTTTTACTAATGCACTGGAGACCCGCCAATCTCGTCGGGCCGTTAAAAATACCCACGAGGAGCGGCCTCCAACAAAGTCCGGGGGGTGCTACATTTCACAGTCGCCGTCGCGGGGCTGGCCGAGTCCGGAATGGAGCACGAGCTGCTGCTGCTGCTGCTGCTATCTGGCCAAGTCAGGGATTGCTGGCTTGACGACATCTGTTTCATGAGCCCGCGGGTCCCTGCAACACGCTTTTCAAATTTCCCCCGCCCAGTTGCTTAGAGCTTACATTAATTTAAATTCCTCAGCTGCTTGGGGAATGGCCGCGGGATCTTGACGCCCCTACCCCTAAGACCCAGTGGTGCGACCTTGGTCACCCGGCGTGGCTTTAATCCATGCTCGCCATCGCTAGCCGGGGGCTTTGACTTTGACTCCATAGACTGCCGTGTGGATGTTTATTTGGTTCACAGCAATGTCTTGTTTACGTAAATTAGTGTGTGAAGAGGTTGCCCTTGTAATGGCGAAACATTTGGACCTCAAGGGGTCCAAATGACAATAAATGTATCTTATCTTATCTTATCTTATCTTATCTTATCTTATCTATCTATCCCTCTCAACCCCGTTCTCCTGCCTTCACTCCCTTCATCGCTGCTGGAGTACCTTTATCAGCTCCCTGGTCAGAACCCGCCAATCACCGCCATACCCAATGACTTGGCTTCAGCAAGAATTTCACGGATGTCGAAAATTGAAGTTTTTTTGGCCAAGTCAGGGAATGATTGACAATAGCTTCATGGTTAACACCTTTTCAAATTTCAGGCTTAATTACATTAATTTAAATTCCTCAGCTGCTGGGGAGGAAGCCCCTATCCCCTAATCAGTGGTCGAAGCTCGATGCTAGTCACTAATTAACCATAAGTTTGTGGTTTATGGTGTCGGTCTTGCTGTACGCGAGGTACAGGTTGCCCTTGAACAAACTTTGGTGTAATGCTGTGCTGGAGTCCACTCAGCGGGTCAAGACAATCTCCAGATTACACGGATATCGAAGTTTTGAGTCGAGACTGTTCTTCTAATAAAGACTGTTTGTAGTGCACAGAAGAAAGCTCGAAGTCACAATTACAGTTTTGTTTATTGCCTCGTGTACCGAGGTACAGTGACAAACTTTTGTTGCGTGCTATCCAGTCAGCGGGAAGACAATGCATGATTACAATCGAGCCGTCCAAGGGCCAAAACTCAAAATGCCAGAGAAACTACCAAAGATAAACGCTTGTAGACATGTTTGGCCAACTCACCATCTTCTGCAAATACAACATGGCTTTGATATTATGTGTCACGTGTCTGTCTCTGACTCGTGCACAGATTTCCTCATCTCATAGATAGAGTGATACAGTGTGGAAACAGGCCCAACTTGCCCACACCAGCCAACATGTCCCAGCTACACTGGTCCCCACTGCCCCAATCCAGTTCATAGCCCTCCAAGGTACACAAAAATGCTGGAGAAACTCAGCGGGTGCAGCAGCATCTATGGAGCGAAGGAAATAGGCGACGTTTCGGGCCGAAACCCTTGTTCAGATCCCTCCAATCCTGTTCCATCCATGTACCTGTCTAACTGTTTCTTAAACATTGGGATAGTCAATTAACTCCTCTGGCAGCTTGTTCCATACACCCACCACCCTGTACATGAAATGTTTGCCCCTCAGATTCCTATGAAATATTTCCTCCTTCACCTTAAACCTATATCCTCTGGGCCTCGACAATAGACATAGACAATGGACAATAGGTGCCGGAGTTGGCCCTGCGGCCCTTCGATCCAGCACTGCCATTCACTGTGATCATCCGCAATCAGTACCCCGTTCCTGCCTTCTCCCCATACCCCATGACTCCGCTATCTTTAAGACCTCTATCTAACTCTCTCTTGAAAGCATCCAGAGAATTGGCCTCCACTGCCTTCTGTGGCAGAGAATTCCACAGACTCACAACTCTCTGGGAGAAAAGGTTTTTCCTCATCTCCGTTCTAAATGTCCTACCCCTTATTCCTAAACTGTCGCCCCTGGTTCTGGACTCCCCCAACATCGGTTTCCTGCGTCTAGCGTGTCCAATCCCTTAAATCCCTCGAATAACCTTCACTGGGCAAGAGACTGTGCGTCCATCAGATCTATTCGTCTCACAAATACTGAAGGCAGCCTTGAATTTATTTGGTTTAATTGCAATTTGCCTCTTGTTCCTTTGGCACATTAATAGCTCCCCTGCCTGATGATTAGAACACGAGGCTGCTAAAAATACAAGGGCTCTTAAATGAAGGAGGAGAGGGAGAGATGTAATTATGTGATGGTAAGAATAGCTGAATTCCCCAGCATCAGAATCTTGAAGTAATAACGAAGGACATGTATTTATTCATTACATTTCTCTCTCAGAACATCCCAAAGTACTTCACTAATGTTCCCAGCATCCCCAAAGCCAGCTGCATGAGAGTGACCGAGACTGGGGCGGCACGGTGGCGCAGCGGTAGAGTTAAGGGCTTGTCCCACTTTCCCTAGTTACGAATTCTCCCGAGTTTTCCCCCTGAATCAAACTCAGAGATGCCAGCCGTAGGTACCCGGGGCAATTTTTTTAACACGTGGATATTTTTCAACAAGGGCCCCCACATCTCGACTTGGATAGTGAAGGGTGAACCACTAGACGTTGAGAATTATCGGAGGACATTTTGCTTTAGTTTACTTTAGAGATACAGCACGGAAAGAGGCCCTTTGGGCAGCCGAGTCAGCGTGTACCAGTGATTACCCCGTACCCGAGCACTATCCTACACACTGGGGACATGTTACAAATTACAGCAGCTAATTAACCTACAAACCAATATGTCTTTGGAGTGTGGGAGGAAACCGGAGCACCTGGAGAAAACCCACGCGGTCACAGGGAGAACGTACAGGCCCTGTCCAGACAGCACCCGTAGTCGAGATCAAACCCGGGTCTGTGGGACAATAGGGCAGTGACTCTACCGCTGTGTCTCTCTTTTGGTTTTGTTTATGGCTTGACCAGTTAGGACCAATGTTAAAGAAATTGGGAGGGAGGTACTTCCAAAACCAAGCTGGTCAATAGATAGACAATAGGTGCAGGAGGAGGCCATTCGGCCCTTCGAGCCAGCACCGCGAGGGCTAGAAGTATCTCAGAGGCACTTGTGCATCACCTTTCTCAGGAACCAGGCTTGGTATGAGTTTCTTATTGTCACCTGTACTGAGATACAGTGATAAGCTTTGTTTTGCATGTTAGCCAGGCAAATGATTCCCATACATGTGTACATCAGGTGGTGTAAAAGTGAATGTAAACAGAGTGCCGCATATAGTGTTACAGCTACAGCTTAGAATTGATATTTCAACGGATAGAACTATTGTGATGGATGTAAGTCGATCTGCTGGGGCCAGCATGCACAGCAGCACCACCCACACTCTGGTGCATTTTGTATCATTGGGTACTTTGGCAGAAACGCTCAACTATACAACATCTACTACCAGTAACAGGCCTTAAATGGCTCGAGCTCAGAAGGATGAGGGGGAGGGTCATTGCACCGTACCGAATAATTAAAGGCCTGGACCAACTGAATGTGGAGAGGATGGCTGATCTACCGCTGATCCATCTCTCCCTCCTAACCCCCATTCTCCTGTCTTCTCCCCATAACCCCTGACACCCATAGTAATCAACAATCTATCTATCTCTGCCTTAAAAATGTCCATTGACTTGGCCTCCACAGCCCACTGTAGCAAAGAATTCCATAGATTCACCACCCTCTGACTAAAGAAATTCCTCCTCATCTCCTTCCTTTAGGAACGCCCTTTAATTCTGAGGCTATGACCTCTGGTCCTAGACTTTCCCGATAGTGGAAATATCCTCTCCACATCCACTCTCTCCAAACCTTTTACTAGTAAGTTTCATCTTTCTAAACTCCAGTAAACCTCCTCTGGGCCCTTTCCAGAGCCAGCACATGCGTCCTCAGATGCGAGGCCCAAAACTGCTCACAATACTAGTTCAGTTGGATTAGCTCAGTTGGTTAGGTAACTTGGTTAGCATGGACGAGTTGGGCCGAAGGGCCTGTTTTTGCACGCTACAGCTCTATAACTCTATGACCATGACTCCCACAAAATCAAGTTAGTGCAACAATATCAAGGGTAGTTACAATAGACAATAGGTGCGGGAGGAGTAGACCATTTGTCCCTTCGAGCCAGCACCGCCATTCAATGTGATCATGCCTGAACGTCCACAATCAGTACCCCGTTCCTGCCTTCTCCCCATATCCCGTGACTCCGCTATCTTTAACAAATTTAATGTTTAAAGTAACCTGCTGGCTGATAAATGAGAATTCTGCTGACGTTTTTATGCACTCAGCATTTCCTTAAAGTCAGATGTACATTAATAAAGTCTCCAAACTCTAATTCATGTTTAACAGAAAGTGGAACGGGTTTAAAATGAAATATGAAGCTTTTCCAATGACTCAGTGGATAAAGTCACCGACTGATATGAGACAAAGCGAGACTACAAGGGGGGCACCGTGTTCAGTGGTAAACAGCTTTACTTCCTATGGTTGTATTGAAACTTTGCACTTATGTTGGTCACGTGCTGATAGTAGACTGGACTTGCAAAATGTCTGCTGCACTTGCGGGTAGCACGGTGACACAGCGGGAGCGAAATGTAGGCAGCATGGAGGTGCAGCGGTAAAGCCACTGCCTTACAGCACCATAGACCCAAGTTTGATCCTGACATCGAGTGCTTGTCTGTACGTTGGCTTGGTATAAATGTTAAATTGTCCCTAGTGTGTGTAGCATAGCGTTAGTGTGTGGGAATCGCTGGTCGGCGCAGACACGATGGGCCAAAGGGCCTGTTTCCATGCTATATCTGGAAACTAAACTAAACTTGTAACAGAATGACATCAATTTCATGTTCATGAAATTCTCATTTATAATCCAGCAGTTTCATTAAACATTACATTTGTGATGCAACAAAAAAAGCCAAAATAGTCAACTTAAGTGAAATTGGTCAATGGATTATTGCCATTCTGAATTCTATAGACAACTATTCAAATTCTGGTATTTTTACTTCTGCTGAGAAAACACCCTCGACATCCCAATTCACACGGGATGGCATACTCCAAAATTAGCCTTGATTTGTAAGTCTATCCTCAAGATGATTCATGCTGTCCATAACACAGACCAGACTTCCCACCATTGACTCCATCAAAAACAGGCTTGTCTGCCTAAGTCTAACCTGATCTTCCGGTTGTGAAACACTTCAACTCCCCTTTCCACACTGACCTTTCTGTCCTGGGCCATCCTCCACTGTCAGAGTGAAGCCAAACGCAGATTGGAGGAACAGCACCTCATATTTTGCTTGGGCAACTTACAACTCAGCCTGACCCGCTGAGTCACTCCAGCATTTGGTGTCTATCTTCAGTGTAAACCAGCATCTGCAGTTCCCTCCTATACTCATTCCACCTCGGTCTTTCCTCCTTATCCCTGCTCCTGTCTGGCAGAAGATACAGAGGCTTGAAAGCACGCACCACCAGAGTCAGGAACAGTTTCTTTCCCTCTGTTATCAGGTCAGGCTTTCCATAAGCTAGACAATAGACAATAGATGCAGGAGTAGGCTATTCGGCCCTTCGAGCCAGCACCGATATTCAATGTGATCATGGCTGATCATCCCCAATGAGTTCCTCGTTCCTGCCTTCTCCCCATATCCCCTGACTCTGCTATCTTTAAGAGCCCTATCTAGCTCTCTCTTGAAAGTATCCAGAGAACTGGCCTCCACCGCCCTCTGAGGCAGAGAATTCCAAAGACTCACAACTCTCTGTGAGAAAAAGTGTTTCCTCGTCTCCGTTCTAAATGGCTTGCTCCTTATTATTAAACTGCGGCCCCTGGTTCTGGACTCCCCCAACATCGGGAACATGTTTCCTGCCTCTAACGTGTCCAAACCCTTAAAAATCTCATATGTTTCAATAAGATCCCCTAGGGTACAGACACATTCACCTCTCCCAGATTGGGCGGCACCAAGAACGGAACTCACTATCAAAACATGGAGGGGACGGGGGACACAATTTTTTGGCGGCCGCGCGCGCACACACTCACGCACGTGCGCGAGGCTTCGGAGGCTCAATCCAGCGCTAAATGCAGCTCACCGGGTTAACTACAGCCCTGTCTGGACTGACGGGATAGTAGCGCTGCTTCTCCGCGCTGGCCATATTTCCCGCAAGCCCAGGCAGGTTAACCTGGCGGGGATGTCGCCCACCGCTCAAAACATGGGGGGGGACGTGTCCCCTCTAGCCCCCCCAGGTTTTCCACCCCTTGGCGGCACAGTGTCGCAACTGGTTGAGCCACTGCCTCAGGTGCTGTCTGTGTGGAGTTTACACGTTCTCTACCGTGACCGTGTGGGTTTCCTCCCATATCGCAAAGACGTGCAGGTTTGCAGGCTAATTAGCCTCTGTAAATTTCCCCAAGCATGTTGGAGTGGATGAGAAAGTGGGATAACATGGAATTAGTGTGAATGGGTGATCGAGGGTCGGCATGGACTCGGTGGGCTGAAGTACCTACTTCCATGCTGTATCTCTAAACTAAAATTGTGGACATTGGACTTTGTCTATTGAACTGATGCCCGACTTTGCTGCACTCTGAATCGTTTTATTTGCTCTGTCCTTTGTACCTGAGTTTGACCTGTGTTGTTTATGTGTGGTATATTTCATCTGCTGGAATGGCATGCAAAACAAAGCTTTTCACTGTACCTCACTACACATGACATAATCAATCTTTGCCTAAATCTAAGTATTGGACTTGAATCTCCAACTTTCTGACTCAGATGCAAAAGTGTTAACGTGACCCACTGCTGATATGTTAAGTGTTAAAATTGTGTATTAAAATGCCAAATAGCTGTCTGATTTATCACCCAGACTGACTTAATTTACAGCGCGTGGCTATGTGCGATTTAAAAACAGAAGTACATTTCCAGTCAAGAAAAGACTCATCAACTGATGTAAGAGTTGCTCATTTTAGACGCAGATAACCATATTGGATCGTTTTGGGTTATCATGTACACAGCTGCCAAGTTTGTGAATCTCTGAAACAAACAACATTGTTGGAATTTATTTGACTTTATTAGACTTTAGACTTTAGAGATACAGCGCAGAAACAGGCACTTTGGTCCACCGAGTCCTTGCCAGCCAGTGAACAACAAGTACATTAGGACTATCCCACACACTACGAACAATTTTCAATTTACAGAAGCCAATTAACCCACAAACCTGCACATCTTTGGAGTGTGGGAGGAAACCGGAGCACCGGGAGAAAACACATGCAGTCACAGGGAGAACGTACAAACTCCGTACAGACAGCATCTGTAGTCAGGATCGAACCTGGATCTCTGATGCCGTAATGCAACAACTCTACTGCTGGGCCACTGTGCCGCCTTTTAATACTGATATATTAACACACCATCCAACTTTCCTCTACATCCGAGCCCTGTGACAAAGTCCAACTGCCCTCAAGTCCGTGGTCTTCCCTCTCATCCCATCACCGATTTAGGTTTCGGCTACCGAGGTACATACGTTCTCTGACTTACGTAAAGGTTACATTCCGCACACACTTGTCACGTAAGCCAGACACCAAAGTACCACATGAATTTACTATTCAACGTGGAGACCATGGGAGAGCTCCGACGTGGAGACCATGGGGGAGCTCCGAAGTGGGGACCATGGGGGAGCTCCAACGTGGGGACCATGGGGGAGCTCCGACGTGGAGACCATGGGGGAGCTCCGACGTGGAGACCATGGGGGAGCTCCGACGTGGGGACCATGGGGGAGCTCCAATGCCAAAGACCACGTGGGGGCTTTGACGGGGGACCTTGGGTGGGAGCTCCGGCGTGGAGACCACGGAGGGAACTCCGGCGTGGAGACTATGGGGGGTGCATCCACGATAACAGCTGACTGTCTTGCTGAAACGTCCACACACGATGGTGGTAACGCACTACCCTCGAAACGACCGAGTCGTGCAACTCGGAAATAAAGCATCGGGCTTAAAGAATGACCTTACGTAAGCGTGAGTTTACATACGTCGGCCATTACAAAAGTTGGGAAATGCCTGTACAGTGAAAAGCTGTACAGGCATTAGATGTGCATGCTATCCCATTAGATCAGATAATACTAAACATAAATACAATCATCAAACTCAAGTACAATAGATAAAAGGGCAAGGTACAGAGTGCAGAATATAGTCTCTGCATTGAAGTGCATCAGTTGCATAGACAAAGTCCAATGTCCGCAATGGGGTAGAGGTGAATCGGACATTACCCTAGCTTATGGCGGGACCATTCAGAAGCTTGAGGGGATGAAGCTGTTCCCGAGTCTAGTGGTGTCCCTTTTCAAACATCTGAATCTTCTGTTGGACAAGACCAGGAAGAAGAAGGTATGTTAATGTAATAAAACGGGTAGTCATTTGTAAATTAATTTCATGTTGCCGACTTTGCATAACTCCTTATTGTCTTTAAATGAGAGAGTAGATAGTGTAGAGAGAGAGAGAGAGAGAGAGAGTGAAGTTTAAGGGACAGAGTCACAAATCATCGCAAGTTACAATCTGGATGAACAAAATGAAGAAAAATTGCAGAGTACTGGGTTTAATTTGCAAATTAATATAATTGTGAAGGAGCACAGTTGTGTAAACTCCACTGAAACCACAATTGGTTTGGGGCTTGAACTCGTGGTCTTTTTGGCTTGGAATCTTTGCTGCAGAATATGCAGGCTTAGTTTCTTTTAGAAAAACAGTGCGGAAACAGGCCCTTCCACCCAGTCCGCGCCGACCAGCGATCCCCGCACATTAACACTATCCCACACACACTGAGGACAATTTCCACTTGCCCAATTAACCTATAACCCTGTACATCGTTGGAATGTGGGAGGAAACCGAAGATCTCGCACAAAACGCACGCAGGTCACGGGGAGAACGTACAAACTCCGCGCAGAGAGCATCCGTAGTCGGGATCGAACCCGGGTCTCCGGCGCTGCAAGAGCTGTAAGGCAGCAACTATTTTCTATGTTTCTATAGGCACGGGTTATTGATAGGGGATGATCAGCCATGATCACAATGAATGGTGGTGCTGGCTCGAAGGGCCGAATGGCCTCCTCCTGCACCTATTTTCTAACTCTACCGCTGTGCCACCATGCCGCCCCTGGTCAGGCAACCAGACTTTTTTGCATCTTGAGTGTTTCAAAAGGAACCAAAACCTTGGGTGATCGACCGGTGAGCTGTCTGCCACTTGGTCAATGTAAAGTGGCAGAGTCTTATTTACGGTCATGATCATTGTGCCAGCCCAGTTTGTGCAGTTCCCTAAATGATAAAGCAAAATGTTGCCTGGGTAACTGGCGTATTCTATTGATTAAGAAGCCGAGTTCACTGAGGCTCGGAATGATCGGCAAGTTAGCTTCAATGCCAGGAATGTTCCTTCTTAGCTGTTTTACTACTTCACTTATGAACAGGTGACTAAAGATCATGGTTTGGTAAAACTCATGGTTTTGGTAAAAGCATGGTTTGGGAACAGCTCCGTCCAAGACCACAGAGACCAAGATGCAGAGAATTGTGGACGTAGCCCAGACCATTCTCCCTTCCACGGACTCCATCTACATGTCACGCTGCCTCGGCAAGTCCACCAGCTTTATTAAGGACCAGTCTCATCCCTGTCACTAGGTACATAAAAATGCTGGAGAAACTCAGCGGGTGCAGCAGCATCTATGGAGCGAAGGAAATAGGCAACGTTTCGTCCCGAAACGTTGCCTATTTCCTTCGCTCCATAGATGCTGCTGCACCCGCTGAGTTTCTCCAGCACTTTTGTCTACCTTAAAGACATAGTGAAATTGAATGGGACACATGTCAACAAAACTGAAATAACTAATTTTTAATTTTTTAAACTTTTTTTTTGCCCTCTATTATTTAAAAAAGTCATGCTCCTTGGTCAGAGTGTTGCTTTAACACCCGTGCATCACCAAACTTTTTCCCCACACAAAGGGCGGTGGGTGTATGGAACAAGCTGCCAGAGGAGGTAGTTGAGGCGGGGACTATCTCAACGTTTAAGAAACAGTTAGACAGGTACATGGATCAGATTCAGGCTCAGATTCAACTTTAATTGTCATTGTCAGTGTACAGTACAGAGACAACGAAATGCAGTTAGCATCTCCCTGGAAGCGCGGCATAGCATATGATTTCAATAAATAAATCTATTTACATGCTATATGATTTTCCAGCATTTGCAGTTCCTTCTTAATCACCTCTGTCACTCTCTCTTCTCCCCCCCTCCCATTAGACTGTGGACTATGGACATTGTGGACGGCTCAATTGTAAGCATGCACTGTCTTTCTGCTGACAAAAGCGGAAAAAGCGTTACACTGTACCTTGGTACACGTGATAATAAACTAAACTAAACTGTTAACTGGAGAAAACAAATGGCTCCTGGAGGATTCAGATTCAGATTCAATTTTAATTGTCATTGTCAGTGTACAGTACAGAGACAACAAAATGCATATAGGAAACTATGTAGGTATGTGGCCAAAAATACTGGAGTGCTGGAGGAACTCAGCGGGTCAGGCAGCATCCACGGAGGGAGTGGATTGATGGTGTTTTGGGTCAGGAGACTTCTTCAGGTTTGGGGAAAAAGTACAAACCAGCACCAGAAGTAAAGATTGAACTGGTCGGTGCGGTGGCGCAGCGGGTGGAGCTGCTGCCTCACAGAGTCAAAGGCCTGGGGGTTCGATCCTGGCCTCTGATGCTGCTGTCTGTGTGGAGTTTGCACGTTCTCCCTGTGACTGTGTGGGTTTCCTCCGTGTGCTCGGGTTTGGGCTTGTAAAGGGCCTGTCCCCCGGGCATGCGACTTGCATGCGGCAAGCGCGACCTACAGGGCCTGTCCCACTTGCATGCGGCAAATGCGCCTGCATGCGGCAAACGCGACCTAACGTCCTCGCGGGGCTGGTCCCACCTTAATCGGCGGTGCCGTATGGAGTTGTGCGGAGCTGGTCCCGACATCGCGCGGGGCTCCAAAAAACTGAAAATATTCCGCGCGGCAACGGCCTGCTGGCCTGCAGCCGCCTCAACGCCGTGTCACTCACTCGACATCCGCGCGGCTCCCGTTTCTGGTTTGGTCGCGCTTGCCGCAGGCCATACGGCTCAAGCGACCACGTTAGGTCGCGTGTTCCGTATGGAGTTGTGTTCCGCATGCAGGCGCATGCTAGTGGGACCGGCCCTTTAGGTCGTGCTTGCCGCATGCAGGTCACATGCCCGTGGGACAGGCCCTTTAATTAATTGCCCTCTGTAAAATTACCCCCCGCTGAGCGCCTGGTATGAGTGGTATAATGGATGGGATTTATACAGCGCCTTTCTAGATACTCAAGGCGCTTTACATCGCATTATTCATTCACTCCTCAGTCACACTCGGTGGTGGTGAGCTACTTCTGTAGCCACAGCTGCCCTGGGGCAGACTGACGGAAGCGTGGCTGCTAATCTGCGCCTACGGCCCCTCCGACCACCACCAATCACTCACACACATTCACACGCAGGCAAAGGTGGGTGAAGTGTCTTGTCCAAGGACACAACGACAGTATGCACTCCAAGCGGGATTCGAACCGGCATTGCGACTGGCTATACTTCCGGTCGCAAGCCAAACACTTAGCCCATTGCGCCATCTGTCGCCCGGTATGACTGTGAATGGGTGGATCGATGGTCTGTGTGGACACAGTGGGTCAAGCTGTTTGCAAGCTGCATCTCTAAGCTGGGTGTCTGGAGCTGGGAGGATTCGGCACGCCGAGCTGTGCCACTGTGTTATATCAATCCAGCTGCAACATTAATCAGATGGGAGCAGAAAGCATATCGAATCAGAAAGCACATAGTGATCTGTCTGTGAGGGTTGCAGAATCAGATCGTTTTGTAACCATGCAAAAGGAACTGGATAGAGAATTAGAAAAAATGAGTGTCGCAATACTATATAAACAGAACAAAGAATGGTGCCGAAACAGAGAGCATCTTTAAAAGCCCTGTATCAGCATAACTGGAGAAATAGGCAGCATTTCATGTGCGTCTGTTATTCGTTAATTTCCACACAACTTCATTCAAGTCACTGACAATTCAGATTTCCGTTTAGTTTAGTTTAGTTTATTATTGTCACTGTACGGAGCTGCAGCGAGAAGCTTTTTTGCTGCATGCTAACAAGTCAGTGAAATGTCACATAATGTCAGAGGTTATGGGGAGAAGGCAGAAGAATGGGGTTAGGAGGGAGAGATAGATCAGCCACGATTGAATGGCAGAGTAGACTTGATGGGCCGAGTGGCCTAATTCTGTTCCTATCACTTATGACCTTATTACAATCATGTTGGTTTAGGGTTGGGACATAAGCTTCAGGTCCGATGAAGAGGCCAGATCTGAAACATCACTTATCTGTTTTCTCCAGAGATGTTGCCTGACCTGCTGAGTTACTCCAGTACTTTGTGCCTGTGTCTTTATTATCTTATTGTTTAACTGTTCTTCCATTTAAAAAAAAGTTCTCGCTTTTTGTTTACAACATTCTTCATGAAGTCCACCATGGGCACTGACCTCCCCACCGTCAAAGACCGTTACAGGAGTCGCTGCCTCAAAAAGGCAGCCAGCATCATCAGAGACCCACACCACCCTGGCCATGCTCTCATTTCATTCCTGGCATCGGGAAGAAGGTACAGGAGCCTGAAAAGTGTAACGTCCAGGTTCAGGAACAGCTTCTTCCTCATAGCCACCAGGCTGTTAAACATTACACCCTCCAAATAAGCTCTGAACTACACAGACGTGGGGGCATTGGTCTAGTATTTTTGCACTATTATTGTTTTGAACTATATATCGTTCAATATAATGAACGAGCACTGAACTTTATATATATATATATATATATATATATATACATATAGTATACACATACACATACACACACACACACACACACACACACACACACACACACACACACACACACACACACACACAACACACACACACACACACACACACACACACACACAAACACAGATATATATATATCTATAAATATATACACAACAGAATATGTAAACATAGTACTCTGTAAACAATATAATGAATGAGAAAAAAAAGGCCAGTGGATATATTTATATATATATATATATATATGTACACACACGTACACACACACACACACAGATAAATATGTATATATACATATATATATCCACTGGCCTTTTTTTTCTCGTTCAATATATTGTTTACAGAGTACTATGTTTACATATACTGTTGTGCTGCTGCAAGTAAGAATGTCATTGATCTGTCTGGGACTTATGACAATTAAACAGTCTTGACTGCAAAACTCTTCATGGATCAAACCTCCTCCGCTACAAGAACATCTTCATTTACTCTGGTCTCCCTGAGTTACCTGACATTCACGTTGAAAAGTGATCTGTCTTTTTTTTCAAAAGTGGTGAGTTTGAAAGCAGACATTTCCCTCTTCCACGGGGAGTAAGGGGATCACCGGCGGAAAGCTTCCACTGATGTTTTCTTTCGCAGTGTCATGAACTTCAACCGGGGTCTCAGATGCAAGGCAAATTATTCCTTTGAAGCTGACACACCAGGGTGCCAAAGAAACAACCCAAGAAAAATAACAGATGCTGGCTCATGGGTCTCTCGTGAAGCTAGCTCTCTGCCTTGTGCTTGCAAAATGTCAAGCTGAATGAACACAGACGTCAGTGTAATCCCCATAGTGAGCAGAGCTAAAACTACTCAGAAATCTTAAATGGCTTCAGGAATGAAGCGTTGCTATGCAGTGTCTGTTCTGATGGGCAGCTCGCCAGTTGCCTTCACAGCCCAATGCATGACAGGGGCTGCTGAGTGGCCATCTAACCCGTGTACAAAATCAGGAGCGGGTAAAGGCACAGTCTCTTGCCCGGAGTAAGGAAATCGAGGACTCGAGGATGTAGGTTTGGTCGTAAGTTCTAGGAACAGAATTAGGCCATTCGGCCCATCAAGTCTACTCCGCCCTTCAATCATGGCTGATCCAACTTTCCCTCTCAACCCCATTCTCCTGCCTTTGCCCCACAAACCCCTGACACATGTACTAATCAAGTTTAAGGTGAGGGGGGGAAGATTTAATAGGAACCTGAGGGGTGACGTTTTTTTACACCAAGGGTGGTGGGAGTACGGAACGAGCTGCCGGAGGAGGTAGTTGAGGCAGGTAGCATCGCAGCGTTTAAGAAACAATTAGACAGGTACATGGATAGGAGAGGTTTAGAGGGATTTGGGCCAAATGCAAGCTGGTTGGGACTAGTGTAGATGGGTCGGTGTGGGCAAGTTGGGCCTGTTTCCACGCTGTATGACTCTATAACTGCAACACAGGTACTAGTGCGTAGGCTGGTGTTGTTAATAATTTAACAAACTAAAATTTCTGCAGGTGACAGATATTTTGTAGCGGTCAATTTGGAGATAGCTGCCAAACTGAACTGTAAAATTGTGCAGATTCCTGCATTTCTGCTGCGGGCAGATACAAGAGTGACTTTCAAAGCAAAATTAAATGCCCACGTTAAATATTTACGGGGCTGCAGAAGACATGCAACTAATCAAATTATCCTTTTAAAGATTGATCATATGAGCTCTTCTTTTTCTGTAAGAATTATTCTGCTTGGCCAGGAATATTCCTAATGGGGAACCTTACTGAAAGCACCAACACTGCCATTCATCAACTGATGCCAACCAAGTGTATGAATATTGATTTCTCTGATTTCAAGTAGCCCTTACATTCTCTCCCCCACCCTAGTCATCCTACTAGTTTCAATAGTTTATGCCACATGTACCAAGGTACAGTGAAAAGCTTTTGTTGAATGAGGAGGTGCCTGGTGAACTCACTGTGGTGGCTGTTAATATTTATTATTATATGTATGACTGCAGGCACGTAATTTCATTGAGACCGAAAGGTCTGAATGACAATAAAGAAATCTAATCTAATCTAAAAGTTGCGCGTTAACCAGTCAGCGGAAAGATGACACATGATTGTAATCGAGCCATCCACAGTGCACAGACACATGATAAAGGGAATACCATTGAGTGCAAGATAAAGTCCAGTAAAGTCCGATTAAAGATAGTCTGAGGTAGATGGTAGCCCAGGATCACTCTTTAGTTGTTGACGGGATAGTTCAGTTGCCCGATAACAGCTGGGAAGAAACTGTCTCTGAACAAGGCTGATGCCCATATCTAGCTTTATGGACTTCGCTTGTCATAGACTTCATACTCTTGGTTTCTATGGAAAGGTTATTTGCCAAGAGACATATTTGTGATGTGAAGGATGTCTTTGTCAATATATTCGAATTCTTGTGATTTGGGGCCAGTTAGTGCCTGATATGCTGAATATTTCCCGTATGTTCTGATTGTTATATTCAAGAATGACATCAATGGTACGTTGCGTTTTGTTCCACAAATCCATACTGGTTTCGATTTGCTTCTTCATTGTTTTTGACCCGTTTCCACTGTGAGAAAACAAATTAATTAATCCGAGAAAATCTAGCTTTCTGTCCATGTTCTGCAGGTACCGTCGTAATGGATAAGGAACATTTAGACAGGTTCATGGATTGGACAGGTTTGGAGGGGTATGTGCCAAACACAGGCAGTTGGGACTAGTGTAGTTGGGCATGTTGGCCGGCGTGGGCAAGTTGGGCCGAAGGGCCTTGCCTCTTCATTAAACTTTCCCACTTCTCACCTTAACGCTCTGTCCTCTAGTGTTGGACATTTCCACCCTGGGGGAAAAGGTTCTGACTGTCTTCCATGCCTCTCGTAATTTTATCTACTTCCATCTATCCTCCCCACAACCTCCGACGTTCCAGAGAAATGGAGAAGCGATCTTGGGATTGGGCAGCCCGCTGGAAGAAGTTTCTTCGGCACAGCGAGCGGTGAAAATAGACACAGTCTGGACCCTTCCTTTGAACCCTTGACCTTAGTCCAAATTGCCCAGTTTGTTATCCTTCAGTTAAGTTAAACCAGATGGCTGAAAATGCGAGCAGA
The DNA here is from genome assembly GCF_028641065.1 of Leucoraja erinaceus. Lineage (NCBI taxonomy): Eukaryota > Metazoa > Chordata > Chondrichthyes > Rajiformes > Rajidae > Leucoraja > Leucoraja erinaceus. The sequence continues at coordinate 26,322,933 of NC_073402.1, read as the reverse complement.
TTTGTAGGCTTTGGCACTGATCTGCCCACCTGGTAATGTTTGGAAAGTGATTTTCTCTCAGCCAGTAACTCACTCTCAATGACCCAAGTTGGTCTTTGCATCTTTTCCATCAGTTTGATTCCTGTTGTTTTCTTTTCCCGTAAATGAGCTCGTCTCCGTGAATTTCCAGGGCCGGAGTAATTTGGAATATTTTCTCCGTGAATTAGTTTGGTTTAGTTTATTGTCACGTTTAGTTTAGAGATGCAGCACGGAAACAGGCCCCCTGAGTCCATGCCGACCTGCGATCCCCGCACATTAATACTATCCTAACGCACTACAAAACCAAGTAACCGACATACCTGTACATCTCTGCAATGTGGGAGGAAACTGAAGATCTCGGAAAAAACCCACGCAAGTAACCCGGAAGAACGGGAGAACGTGCAAACTCCGTACAGACAGCACATTTGAACTGTCCACTGTGTACAGATACAGGATAAAGTTAATAACGCTTAGTGCAAAATAGAGACCAGTAAAGTCCGATTAAAGATAGTCCGAGGGTCTCCAATGAGGTAGATGGTAGCTCAGGTCCACTCTCTAGTTGGTGACAGGATGGTTCAGTTGCCTGATCACAGCTGGGAAGAAACTGTCCTTGAATCCTTGACATTGATATTAAAAATGTTTTTTCAGCAACTGCATTTATTTTTGGAAGAAATGGACATCTTTAAGTGAAGTGCAGGATCAATAACTAACTTCACTGTGTGTGACATCTTCTGCCTCTCAGCTGTGGTGTCATTGACTTTCAATCACGATTACATTTATTCAGACAGAAGTTGTCTGAATTTCCAAAGATACAGAGGGACATATCCTTGTATATTGAAGGCAGACGCAATGTGCTGGATTAACTCAGCGGGTCAGGCAGCATTTCTGGAGGGAAAGATCATAAGATTACAAGTGATGGGAGTTGAATTGGGCCATTCGGCCCATCAAGTCTACTCCACCATCCAATCATGGCTGATCTTTCTCTCCCTCCTAACCCCATTCTCCTGCCTTCTCCCCATAACCTCTGAAAGGATGGGTGACGTTTGGGGTCTGGACCCTTCTTCAGACTAGAGGTAGGGGATGGGGTGGGGGGGTGGGGGGGGGGGGGGGGGGGGGGGGGGGGGGGGGGGGGGGGGGGGTGATGGATGAAGAGCTGGAGGCAAGAAAAGACCAGGACTAATCAGGGCCAGCCACAAATGACCTCAGGCCAGGTGGTGCTCTAGTGGGCCCAGTGTTGGCTGAGTAAGGTGTGATCTCAAGATGGATACAATGTGAAGAATGTGAGAAACTGGTTAAGCAACTAGGGGGGAAGAAGGGAGGAGGGGAAGGGAATATAGGTGAATTTCCAACTGTTTAGACTTTAGTAACACGGAATAAAATTTGCTATACAAATCAAAACTGCTTACTGACTGTAACAGAACTCATAAGTATGTTACAAACTTTACCATTACGCATTCATGTACATCTTCCCGTTGCACTGGTTTCTTTGACTCACAGGTAGTAAGTAATTGTATGTGGGGCACCGCACAAAAGTAGGTTTAGTTTCATATTGTGCTTGTTGCTTAAGGGCCTGTCCCACGGGCGCGACCTTTCAGCAACTGTCTTCGACCTTCAAGCTCGAGGGCACTCGCCTGGAAAACCTCGAGCTGGATTGACCGACAGCGATGAAACCGCGAGCTGGATCGACCGTCAGCACACACGCATACACACGCACGCACACACACGCACACACTCACGCACGCACACACACGCATACACACACACACACACACACGCACGCACACACACACGCACTCACACACACACGCACATGCACACACGCATGCACACACACGCACACACACTCACGCACGCACATGCACACACACACACACACACACACACACACAGACACTCACGCACACACATACGCACACACACGCACACACACACACGCACGCACATGCACACACACGCACGCACACACACACACACACGCACTCACACACACACGCACACGCACACACCCCCACACTCACACACGCACACGCACGCACGCACACACACACTCACGCACACACACACATAACACACACACACACAAAGGCAGGGGCCAGGGAAAGCGGGGGAGCGCTGTCTGAAATTCACACCAGCGATGAAGAGGAAGGTAAAGCAGGGGAGCGCTGTCTGAAATTCACACCTGCGATGAAGAGGAAGGTAAAAGACGGCTGCGCAGTGTATGGTAAGTCCTTTAGAGAGCGTGGAGGAGGGGGAGAGAAGGGGGGAGAAGGGGTGGAAAAGGAGTGGAGACACTTTTAAGAAGCCAGACAATGTTTAATAAAGTTTACTTACTTACATACTTACTGCCTATTATGCCTCCTGGCATTTAGGGCAGCAAAGATGGTCCTGCACTCCTCTATGTTCTGGGCTACCGTATATAAAATGATGAGTGGCATAGATAGGTTAGACATTTACCCAGGATGGAAATATCAAATACTACAGGGCATAGCTTTAAAGACAGAGGCGCTATGTTGAAAGGAGATGCGTGGGGCAAGTTTTTCTATGTAGAGGGTGGCGAGTGCCTGGAATGCAGATGCTGGGTGTAGATGTGATCAAAGCATGTAAGAGATGTTTGGATCGGCACATGGATGTGCAGGGAATTGAGGGATATGGATTCAGTGCAGGCAGCAAAGAGTTGGTCTTGGCATCATGCTAAGGGCATGTCCTGTTTTCTCTGTACGAGTGTAATGGGTTGGGGACATTTGGCAGACTCTGAGCTGATCATAGGACTGGTAAAACATCCTGAGTCACCAATGGTTCTTTGTGGAATCTGCAAACATCAGATGAAGAGCTAATTGAACAGGGGCATGTGCAAGCCACCTACATGAGAAGGGATTCAACCGGAAATAAGGGAATGGGAATGGAGGTCTATAATGGGATGTTGTGGTCAAACATTAGGACAGGGTGATACTTTAGAAATAAACAGTCAATACAGCTTTCAAACTTGGAGAAAATGCTGAAAATACATCTGGAGGTCAGGCAAGTAAATGGAGTTGGCGACTCAGATTGCCGATTATTCATCAGAACTGCGTTTCTGCCTCTTCCACGCAAAATCTCTGCACTTCATGTAGATATCCAATGATCCAAATTGTATAACAGCTCTGTCCAAGACTGCAAGAAATTACAGAGAATTGTGGACACAGCCCAGACCGTTCCACAAAACAACCTCCCTTCCATTGGCTCCATCTACACTTCACGCTGCCTCGGCAAGGCCAGCAGCATCATCAAGGACGGGTCTCATCCCAGTCATTCCCTCTTCTCCCCCCCCCCTCTCCCGTCAGGCAAGAGGTACAGAAGTGTGAAAACGCACACCTCCACATTCAGGGACAGCTTGTTCCCAGCTGTTATCCTGTCACCAACTAGAGAGCGGTCCTGAGCTACTATCTACCTCACACTATCTTTAAGCGAACTTTACTGGACTTTATCTTGCACTAAACATTTTTCCCTTCATCGTGTATCTGTACACTGTGGATGGCTAAAGAATCTAATCATGTATAGTCTTTCTCTTTCCACTGACAGGTTAGCTACTCACAAGAAAACATGGGTTGGAGGTGGGACAGCTGGAAACAAACTGTCCCTGAATGTGGAGGTGTGCGTTTTCACACTTCTGTACCTCTTCCCTGACGGGAGAGGGGGGGGGGGAAGAAGAGGGAATGACTGGGGTGAGACCCGTCCTTGATTATGCTGCTGGCCTTGCCGAGGCAGCGTGAAGTGTAGATGGAGCCAATGGACGGGAGGCTATTTTGTGGAATGGTCTGGGCTGTGTCCACAATTCTCTGCAATTTCTTGCAGTCTTGGACGGAGCTGTTCCCAAACCATTATTTGGATCATTGGATATCTACATGAAGTGCAGAGATTTTGTGTGGAAGAGACAGAAATGCAGTTCTGATGAATAGTTGCCAATCTGAGTCGCCAACTCCATTTCCCTTGCCTGACCTCCCGAGTGTTTACAGCATTTTCTCCATGTTTGAAAGCTGTATTGACTGTTTATTTCTAAATTATCACCCTGTCCTAACTGTCTCGCCCCTGCATCTATTGATTCAAGATTCAAGATTCAAGATTCAAGAGAGTTTATTGTCATGTGTCCCAGATAGGACGATTAAATTATTGCTTTGCTTCAGCACAACAAAATATAGAAGGCATGAATACAGAACAGATCAGTGTGTCCATATACCATTATATAAATATATACACACATGAATAAATAAAACAGATAGTGCAAATAAACAGATAATGGGCTATTAATGTTCTGAGTTTTGTTTGATTTGAGTTTAATAGTTTGATGGCTGTGGGGAAGAAGCTGTTTCTGAACCTGGATTTTGCAGTCTTCAGGCTCCTGTACCTTCTACCTGAAGGTAGCAGGGATATGAGTGTGTGGCCAGGATGGTGTGGGTCCTTGATGATGCTGACAGCCTTTTTGAGGCAGTGACTGCGATAAATCCCGTCGATGGTAGGGAGGTCAGAGCCGATGATGGACTGGGCAGTGTTTACTACTTTTTTTTTTTTTTTTTTTTTTTTTTTTTTTTTTTTAGAAGTACGGTAAATTACAATTCTACACAACACATATATCTTGATACATTTTTTGTACCGCTTTTTTTTTTTTTTTTTTTTTTTAGAGCTTTAAGAAAAAAGTAGAAGTTAGGAAAGTAAAGAAAGTGCAAGAGAATCGTGCAGTGCGAGAGTGTAAGGAAAAGAAAGCCCCTTAGGAAAGAAGTTAGAGAAGGAAGTAAAGTGAGAAAATAGACCCTAGAAAATTTACTACTTTTTGTAGTCTTTTCCGCTCCTGGGCGCTCAAGTTGCCGAACCAAGCCACGATGCAACCGGTCAGCATGCCCTCTACTGTGCACCTGTAGAAGTTAGAGAGAGTCCTCCTTGACGTCCCGACTCTCCGTAATCTTCTCAGGAAGTAGAGGCGCTGATGTGCTTTCTTTATAATTGTATCAGTGTTCTCGGACCAGGAGAGACCTTCAGAGATGTGCACGCCCAGGAATTTGAAGCTCTTGACCCTTTGCACCATCGAATCGTTGATATAAACGGGACTGTGGGTCCCCATCCTATCTCTTCCAAAGTCCACAATCAGTTCCTTGGTTTTGATGGGGTTGATGGCCTGGTTATTGTGCTGGCACCATATGGTCAGTCGGTCGATCTCTATACTCTGCTTCTATACTCTGACTCGACCCCATCAGTGAACTTGATGATGGAGTTTGCACTATGACCAGCTACGCAGTCATGAGTATAGAGTGAGTATGGCAGGGGGCTGAGCACGCAGCCTTGAGGTGCTCCCGTGCTGATTGTTATTGAGGCTGACACATTTCCACCAATACGAACAGACTGTGGTCTGTGAATGAGGAAGTCGAGGATCCAATTGCAGAGAGATGTGCAGAGACCCAGTTCTGCGAGTTTGGTAACCAGCTTGGAGGGGGTGATTGTATTAAATGCCGAGCTGTAATCAATGAATAACAGCCTGACATATTGTTTATCAGGTTTTTTGATTTAGGTCATTGTTATTATTGTCAATTGTTTATTACGGGGAAGATACTGAGTGCAGAATAGAATTCTCAGCATCATAGCGCACCAGTTACGTAGACAGTCCAATATTCACAATGGGGTACCCTAGCCTATGGAATAACAGAGGGGAAGAAGCTGTTCCTGAGACTGGTGGTGCCCGCTTTCAGGCTTCTGTATCTACATTGGTGGAAAGCAACAGAAATAGGAAATGTACTGAACATTTACAGCCCACTATATCTGTCGTGGAGACACAAGGAACTGCAGATGCTGAGTTACAATTTAAAAAAAGTACCAAGTGCTGGAGTACCTCAGCAGCTTAGGCAGCAACTCTGGAGAACATGGATCAGTGACGTTTTGGGTTGGGACTTTCTTCAGACTGATTGTAGTGGGGTGGGAGGGGGGGGGGGGGGGGGGGGGGGGGGGGGGGGGTTTTAAAGCCAGAACAGAAGTGGAAGTGGAACAAAGCCTGGCAAATGAATACAGGTTAACTTAGGTCAGGTGGGGTTTGATTGCAGATGGGAGATCAAAGGCTAGAGTTGAAAAGGAGACAAAAAGGTGTCAGATGAGGAGAGGAGTGAAATGTGAAGCCGGAGAGAGGGCCATGGGTGGTAGGGGACAGGCGGAGAGCAAAGGGAGCTTAGATGGGGTACCTTGGCTGGCATGGAGGAGTTGGGCCGAAGGGTATGGAATGGCTCCATGACTATCCAGACACACGGTGAGCGGGCAAGCGCTGCGCTTTGTATATTTCTGGGCCGCAAGGGTAGATGTAACATACACGGCAACAATTCAAAAACAATAAAAATCAAATCTCCAGGAAGTAACAGGGAAATAAAGAAAGGAAAACAGTACATTAATATTAAAGAGGATGTAAAGTAAAGTTGCCTCTCATAACACGGTACGGTTTTTCTCTCAGCTTGAGGTTGTAGTGAGGGAAAACATCTACACAAAGAGCAGGGCAAATTGATGGTGTCTGCAGTGGCCATAGTCACTGCCCTGGACCATTTAAAAAGGTCAACCTGGTGGTTCAAATAATCAAGGGGTCTGCCAACACAGCTAGAGTAAAAGTATTGCTTTTGTTAAAGGGGACGCAGGAAGAGTGGGCACATACCCTTCAAATTATGACTCGATTCTTTGGTGCTGGAGCTGGAGGGCATACATTCCACGCAAAACGACTGAAGAATATAGACCACAGAACGGTACAGCACAGGAACAGGCCCTTCGGCCCACCATGTCTGTGCCCAACGAGCATGACGCCAATACCGAGTCTTATCTGCCCACACATAATCCATATCCCTCTATCCCCTGCATCACCATGTGTCTGTTCAGAGGTCTCTTAAGCACCACTGTCATACCTGCCCCCACCACCACCGCTGACAAGTGATAGGTGGATGCAGGTAAGTGATGGGTGGGTCCAGGTGATATTACCTCACCTTTATCCACCTGTCATTTGCTAGGATTTGTCCTGCCCCCACCTCTTGCAGTTTTCTCCTCCCCAGGCACCCACTACCCCCTGTGCAAAAAAAAAAAACCCTCCCCAGCACATCTCCCTTACACTTGGCCCCCTCTCACATTAAAGACAAACTACTTTTGAACAAGTTATTGCATTAAAGCCAATCGTCCCTACCCCTTCTCCATAAATAAACGATATTACCCAACTCCCTTTAAAACGAGAGACACAAAGTGCTGGAGTAACTCTGGAGAACATAGATGTGCGACGTGTTTAAGAAGGAACTGCAGATGCTGGGAAAACGAAGGTAGACAAAAGTGCTGGAGAAACTCAGCGGGTGCAGCAGCATCTATGGAGCGAAGGAAATGGGCAACGTTTCGGGCCAAAAAAACCTTCTTCAGACTGATGTGGGGGGGGGGGGGGGGGGGGGGGGGGGGGGGGAAGAGAAAGCTGGAAAGGAAGAAGAGGAGCCCGAGGGCTGAGGGAGAGCTGGGAAGGGGAGGAGACAGCAAGGGCTACCGGAAATTGGAGAAGTCAATGTTTATGCCGCTAGGGTGCAGACTGCCCAAGTGGAATATGAGGTGCTGCTCCTCCAATTTCCGGTGGTGCTCACTCTGGCCATGGAGGAGGCCCAGGACACAAAGGTCAGATTCGGAATGGGAGGGGGAGTTGAAGTGCTGAGCCACCGGGAGATCAGGTTGGTGAAAGTGGACCGAGCGGAGGTGTTGGGCGAAACGATCACCAAGCCTACGCTTGGTCTCCATGCGTTGCTTCAGACTGATTGTGGTGGGGAAGAGAAAGCTGGAAGAGAGGTGCGGGGCAGGCGGCATGGTGGTGGCACAGTGGTGCAGAGGTAGAGTTGCTGCCTTACGGCGCCAGAGATCCGGGTTCGATCCTGACCAAGGGTGCCTGTCGGTACAGAGTTTGTACGTTCTCCCCATGACCTGCATGAGTTTCCTACACTCTAAAGACTTACAAGTTTGTAGGCTATTTGGCTTGGCATAATTGTAAATTGTCCCTAGTGTGTGTAAGATAGCGTTTGTGTGCAGGTGACACTGGTTGATGCAGACTTTCTCACCCCCCCCGCCCACTACAATCATTCTGAAGAAGGGTCCTGACCCGAAAACATCACCAATTCATGTCCTACAGAAATGCTGCCTGGCCAGCATAGTTACTCCAGCATTTTGTATATTTTTTTATAAAGCAGCATCTGCAGTTCTGTAAGTCTCCTGTGGCAGTTCACATTCACTGTGCCCATCTTGATTTTGTATACATCTATCAGATAACTCCTCAGCTGCAGGAAGACAGTCCGAGCCGATCCAGCCTCTCCTAACTTAAGCTCTCCAGAACCGGTTAATATCCTCATAAATCTTTTTGCACCTTTTCGAGTTTAATGACATCCTTCCTATAGTTGACCAGAATTGTACACAGTACTCCAAATGTGGCCTGACCACCATACATACTTGCGTTGGCACCCATTCCAACTAAACCTCGATTTAAGATTGATTTCATCTCCTTCGATGCTCTCAGACCTCACTTTCTCGACAATTTTTATGGTCCTACAATCTTCATGAGATCACGGCCCTTGTTCATTTCTGGGTCCCCTAACGTCCAGCAACCTCGAACTACTCGAACCTCCTGAATTCTCTGTGTTTAATCTCTCGGCCTCTCTTTCTTCCTCTAAAATGCCCAGACAAAAGTGTCTCTTTGACTTGAAGGAATATTCCAACCTGAAACGCTGCCTATCCATGTTCTCGAGAGACTGCGCCCGACCTATAGGTTTATCGTTTAGTTTGGAGATACAGCATTGAAACTGGCCCTTCGGCCCATCGAGTCCATGCTGCCCCGCAACCACCCCGTGCACTATCCTACACACTGGGCACAATTTACAGAGGCTAATTAACCTACAAGCCTGCACGCCTTTGGAATGTGGGAGGAAACCAAAGCCACACGGTCACAAGGAGATCGTGCAAACTCCATACAGACAGCACCCATCGTCATAATTGAACTGGGGTCTTTGGAGCCGCAATACCCCTGTCCCACGGTACGAGTTCATTCCAAGAGCTCTCCCGAGTTTAAAAAAAATCAAACGTGGTAAGCACGAAGAATGAACGTAGCGGGTACGTCGGAGCTCGGGGACGTCTCTTAGCGCTAACGGCAGGTACTCAGGAAGACTCGCTAACGGCAGGTAAACACGGGAAGACTCGTGAAGATTTTTCAACGCGATGAAGAATGTCCACGAGAGCCCCGAGTACCGACGAGTGGCCATTACCGTAAATCTCCGAGTTCGAATCAGGGCAAACTCGGGAGAGCTCTTGGAATGAACTCGTACCGTGGGACAGGGGATTAAGGCAGCAACTCTATCGCAACTCTACTGCTGCGCCACCGTGGTAACCTTCAATTACCCAAGTCTCATATTCCCTCTGTCTCGGTGTTAGGTATTGTTTGATGACACTTGCTTGATGTAAAACTCTGCATAAAAATGATTGCATGAGGAATTTTTTTTAGCAGAACTGAACTCTTCTACCCAGTAATTAGCAACAAAACAATCATCAAAACACGAAAAGTAACAGAGGAATGAAAAACAAAATAATCTATGGCAGGGGAATTTCTGTTTGGCACATCCAGTAAACCTCAGATCCACCTCCATAGCGTGTTTTTATTTCTCGAGTGTAAATCAGTTGTGTTTCCATGCTGTTTGTGGGGGTGGGGAGTGAAACTTTCCTCTCAGCAGAAAATGTCTTGTACAGCTATTCAACATTTTCCCTCAAAAACTATTCGACTTTCTGGCTACTGTGTTCGAAGCCCTTGCGGATTTCACGAACGTGCCTTCGATGAATGCACATGTTTTTTCGATTTCTGCAGAAAAAATCTTCATTTTAGTAAATTTGTATGATTGAGTAGTGTGTGGGGACATTAGTACTGACCCATAGCAATAACTTTTATCAGCTTGGCTTCATAAAGTGGCATCAATGTAGTGGAATGTCCCAAGATGTTTCAAGGAAGTGTTATGGGGCTGTTCCACTGTACGAGCTAATTCAAGAGTTCTCCCGAGTTTCCCCTAATTCGAACTCGGAGAATTACGGTAATAGCCGCTCGTAGGTACTCGGGGCTCTCGTGGATATTTTGAAGTGGACATGTTGCAATATCTTCACGAGTCTTCCCGAGCTTACCGCGTTTCCCGAGCACCTGCCGTTAGCGTTACGAGCCACTAAGAGACGTCCCCGACCTCCGACGTACCCGCTACGTACATTCTACTTGCTTACCACGAGTTTGATTTTTTTTTTAACTCGGGAGAGCTCTTGGGTGAACTCGTACATGGGTGGGACAGGGCCATTAGCAACCAAAATTTAACTCCCCTTGTCACATAGGGCCAAACGTGGGCAAGTGGGCTAATGCAGGTGGGACATGTTAGCCGGTGAGGCTAAGTTGGGCCGAAGGGCCTGTTTCCATGCTGTAACTCTATAACTCTATAATGCTGAGAACTATATTCTGCTCTTTTCCTTTGTTCTATTTATTGTTCTTGAGTTTGATTTGATTGCATCTACATGTAGTATCGTCTGAGTTGATTGGAAAGCACACAATGTGAAGCTTTTCACTGTCCCTTGGTACATTTGACAATAATAAGCCTAAATCTAAATTTATAGGGTGATGCTCTGTGGGCAGTATCCTATGGTGTCAGCTACTAGGTTACTCGTTATTCAAAGGGTATTGAAGCTGGTCTCAGTTCCCCACTGCGGATGCAGATATCCAGTAGGAGGGCCTCGTAAATCACAATTAGACGTTACTTTAAACTTTAGACTTAAGAGATACTGCGTGGAAATAGGCCCTTGGGCCCACCGAGTCCACAATGACGAGAAATCGCCTCCATACACTAGCGCTATTCCACACACCAGGGGCAATTTACAATTTTTATCAAAGCCAATTAATCTACAAACTTGGAGTGTGGGAGGAAACCAGAGAAGACCTTCAGGAAGGGTCCCGGCCCGAAACGCCTCCCATCCTTTTCCGTCAGAGGTGCTTCCTGCCTGACCGAGTTACTCCAGCACTTTGTGTCTTTCTTTTGTATAAACTAGCACCTGCAGTTCTTTGTTTCCACGTGCACAATACAAACTCCGAAGCTAGACACAAAATGCTGGAGTCACTCAACGGGGCAGGCAGCATCTCTGGGGAGAAGGGATGGGTGACATTTCGGGTAGAGGTCCTACTTCAGACTGAGAGTCAGGTGAGAGAGGGGGTCTAGAGATGTGGAAGGGTAAGGTGTGAAAACGATAGATCAAAAGGGATGCGATGAAGAAATGTAGAATGGTTCATTGTTAGCTGAGGGGAAGGTCATACAATCAGTAAAATTAATCAGGAGGATAGTGAAGCTTGTCGGAGAACTAGGGTGGGGGAGGCATGAGAGAGAGGGAAAGCAAGAGTTACTTGAAGTTAGAGAAATCCACAATCATACGCTGGGTTGTAAGTTGCCCAAGCGAAATATGAGATGCTGTTCCTCCAATTTGAGTTGGGCATCTGACAGTGGAGGGAGGTCCAGGACAGAAAGGTCAGTTTTGGGAATGGGAAGGGTTTAGTAGGTACACAAAAATGCTGGAGAAACTCAGCGGGTGCAGCAGCATCTATGGAGCGAAGAAGTCCTTCTTCGCTCCATAGATGCTGCTGCACTCGCTGAGTTTCTCCAGCATTTTTGTGTACCTTCGATTTCCCAGCATCTGCAGTTCCTTCTTAAACATAAAGTGTTTGGTAATTGGGAGATTGCCTGGGTCTAGGCGGACTGAGCGGGGATGCTCTGCGAAACGATCGCCGAGCCCTGCGCTTGGTCGGATTAATATCACACATGGTTGAATGACTAATTACACAGTGCGTGCAGGTGGCTTCATCGGTTATCTCTAGGGGTTAGACACACAGTTACAGATACAGACTGAAACTAAACCTGCTACAACTAAAATAACATTTGCCGTGCCACGCTGTAGCGGAGGGACAACACACTGAGCTTTTGTTTCACTTGAAGTTTTCCGTTCCTTTATAATAACAGGATTTGTGAGAAAGATTTTTGGATATAAACAAGGAGACTGGAAGGGTGAGAACAGTAAGGATTGAAGGATTATTTTTTGTTGTGAGTCCTGTTTTACCTGCGACTAAGCTTTCATTACATGAAGTCTTCTGCATCTGATCCTGCTGGGCACTTACTTCCTGATCCTTCAAAAAATTTTTGGGGAAAAAATATTATATTCAATGTTTTTGGTTTGTCAATTGAACATGATCCCAGTGCTCGGAATGTGAGATTCAAATTAAATCCAACTGATGCAAAGTGTCTGAAGAAGGGTCTCAACCCGAAATGTCACCCATTCCTTCTATCCAGAGATGCTGCCTGTCCCGCTGAGTTATTCCAGCTCTTTGTGTCTATCTTAGATGTAAGGTGGCTTTCACCTGACGGTATAGTTGAGGATAAGGTGAGCAGCCAGGATGGAATTAAGTAGATAATCTCCTGACCATCATAATACCAGGATCCCCTCCAATAGTCCCACCTAAGTTCCCATCTACCGAAGTGCAACGGAGATTCGACGTTGCATATAGTGTCCGATGAACTTCTATCATTATCCTGTCAAACATTCTCCCCCTAAGCACTAGAAATAAATTAAGTGGTCAATCTTCTTATGTTTTGTAGAGTTACAGCATGCAAATAGGCCCTTTGGCTCAGCAAATCCACACCCACCATCGTTCCCAATGGCTACACACTAGTATCAGTTCACACCAGCTCAATTAATCTACAAACCCCCACGTCTTTGGCTGTGGGGGGGGAAACTGTAGCAGCGATTGTAAGGTTGTAAAAGGGTGCTAAATGAATGTGAAAATATCATAAATCGCTTCAGTAACAAATCTCTTCAGATTGTCTTCTTTATGGGCCGCCGCAGATCAGGTTTTCAGTGGAGTATTTTCATTTCTGCAGACCCTGACAAGTTATAGTAATCCACAATAAACGCAGCCCAGAGTTATCATGACACAATGGAAAAGTAATTGCAACTTGGAAGTATGGCCAACTGAAACCGTGCTGAGAAACTATTACTTAAGTTGGAAAATATATAATAGGAAAACAAAGCCAAAAATGATGGCAGGCACTATTAACATAAGCAGTTTCAAATCCAGCAGATTAAAGATGACAGCTCTGACCCACTAAATGCAAGATAATAAATCTCCCATTAAGGTTTTTTTTTTGGTCTATATTTTCTCTTTTTTCGAGGCAGAAGGAGAAAGGGGAAAGCGGAGAGTGAGAAGGCAGGTAGACGGAGGGAGAGATAATGGAGAAGGCAAAGAGGAAGAGAAAGGCACAGAGAGAGAGAGTGGGAAAGAGGGAAGAGTACGATACGATACAGTACGATAGAACTTTATGTATCCCAGGAGGGAAATTGGTCCGCCAACAGTCATAGAAACACAACAAGGTACATGAAACATGAACTTAAAGTGGAAAGTCCACAATTGGGGATGTGCAAAGCTTGGGAAGGGGAGGGGGGAGACAGTCTACCCCACGACAGAAGGGAGAGGAGTTGTACTGCTTGATAGCCACAGGGAAAAAGGGATCCCCTGTGGCGTTCTGTGCTGCATCTTGGTGGAACCAGGCGCGAAATGTAAAGAAAAAGGAAACTGAGAATTTGCGAGAGGGAGTGTGAAAGAGAGTGGGAGAAGGTGAGGGGAAGGAGAGATTGAGAGAGAGAGAGAGAGAAGGCAGATAGGAAGATGCATGAAGGTGCAGGCGGAAGTGAAATGCCACGCGCTGGGCTCCGAATGTGTGATAGTACAAGAGACAATGTCCAATGTCCACCATAATATGAAGGTGAATCAGACTGCTTATGAAAGGACCATTCAGTAGCATAATAACAGAGGAGAAGAAACTGTTCCTGATTCTGGTGGTGCTGTGTGCTTTCAAACTTCTGTATCTTTTTGCCCAATGCGAATGGGGGGGGGGAGGAACGACCGGGGTGGGGGAGGTCTTTGATGGTGTTGACTCCTTCCCCACCGCCACGTGAAATGTGGATGGAGTTATTGATGGGGAGTCTAGTCTGTGTGATGGACTGGGTTGCATCCAAGTCAGGGAGGATGTGCTGGTGTTGGAGGGGGTCCACAGGAGGTTTACGAGAATCATCACGGGAATGATTGGGTTAACATATGATGAGCGTTTGACGGCAACTGGGCTTGTACTCGCTGGAGTTTAGGAGTATGAAGGGTGACCTCATTTAAACTCCTACTGAATAGTGATAGGTCTGGACAGAGTGGATGTGGAGAGGCTGTTTCTGCTATTTGGAGAGTCTAGGACCAGAGGGGGCATGGCCTCAGAATAAAAGGACGTACCTTTAGAATGGCGATGAGGAGGAATTTCTTCAGTCAGGGGGTGGTGAATCTGTGGAATTCATTGGTACAGATGGCTGCGGAGGCCACGTCATCGGGGATTGTTAAGATGGAGATTGACAGATTGTTGATTAGTTCGGGTGTCAAGGGTTATGGGGAGAAGGCAGGGGAATGGGGTTGAGGAGGAAAGATAGATCAGCCATGATTGAATAGCGGAATGGACTTGATGGGCCAAATGGCCTATTTCTGCTCCTGTTACTTATGAGCTTGCTGCAATTTCTTGCGATCTTGAGCAGAGTTGTTCCCCAGAGGGCCTGTTTCTGCGCTGTATCTCTAAACCAAACTAAGCTAAACTCATGGATCCATAAGTAGTGCTATTCAACCAACGAGGCACTTCCCAAGTGTAGCTCCTGCAGGAATGTGGGAACACATTTCCAGACATGGATGTGAAAATTACCAGACAATTTGTCTTTCTGGCGTTCAAGAGAAAAAAAAAAATTGGCCAGTGCCCTGGTCTTGTTCTAAATACAGTGGGATCTTAAGGTCTTTTGTGGAAAAATACCTGGGAGAATAAACTAGGCCCGGCTGAAGGTCTCATCAAAAAGATAACGCTTCCGACTATCGTCTACTCCCTCACACCATGGTGGTCTGGATAACATCACTCCAAAACAGTTCCCAATGTAACTGGTCATGACCTGATCTTCAAAGAGTTAGAAACATAGAAACATAGAAATTAGGTGCAGGAGTAGGCCATTCGGCCCTTCGAGCCTGCACCGCCATTCAATATGATCATGGCTGATCATCCAACTCAGTATCCCGTACCTGCCTTCTGTCCATACCCTCTGATCCCCTTAGCCACAAGGGCCACATCTAACTCCCTCTTAAATATAGCCAATGAACTGGCCTCGACTACCCTCTGCGGCAGAGAGTTCCACAGATTCACCACTCTCTGTGTGAAAAAAGATCTTTTCATCTCGGTTTTAAAGGATTTCCCCCTTATCCTTAAGCTGTGACCCCTTGTCCTGGACTTCCCCAACATCGGGAGCAATCTTCCTGCATCTAGCCTGTCCAACCCCTTAAGAATTTTGTAAGTTTCTATAAGTTCCCCTCGCAATCTCCTAAATTCTAGAGAGTATAAACCAAGTCTATCCAGTCTTTCTTCATAAGACAGTCCTGACATCCCAGGAATCAGCCTGGTGAACCTTCTCTGCACTCCCTCTATGGCAATAATGTCCTTCCTCAGATTTGGAGACCAAAGCTGTATGCAATACTCCAGGTGTGGTCTTACCAAGACCCTGTACAAAGTGGTCCCGTTCCACCAAATGTCCAGCAGCCTCCCCACATAACAACCAGGACGATATTTGTGAAGCACCTTTTGTCTGCAAAGAATTTTGGAAGGCAATCATTTTTTTTTTCAGTAAACCCAAATCGAATCAATTACCTGATAGCTGTGACGTTAATTTGGGAGCATCTATGGAGCGAAGGAAATAGGCAACGTTTCGGGACGAAACCCAAAGGGTTTCGGCCCGAAACGTTACCTATTTCCTTCCTGAAGGGTTTCGTCCCATAACGTTGCCTATTTCCTTCGCTCCATAGATGCTGCTGCACCCGCTGAGTTTCTCCAGCATTTTTGTGTACCTTCGATTTCCCAGCATCTGCAGTTCCTTCTTTAACATTAATTTGGGAAACTTCCTGATCTCATCATAATAATGATGTTTTGTTTATAGGGACAGTGCATATTAATTAACATTTTGCATGTAAATATGCGAGATTGTAGCTAATCAACAGCTAATTTCCGTCTCTAGTCCCAGGCAAAGGTAGGTGAAGTGTCTTGCCCAAGGACACAACGACAGTACACACTCCAAGCAGGATTCGAACAGTCCACCTTCAGGTTGCCAGCCGAACACTTAGCCCATTGCGCCATCGGTCGCCCTGATGTTAAAGAATAAGCAGTGGGAGCAGGAGTTAGATCATAAAGACTTCCCAGAGATCCCAGATACCCAACTTTCCCGGGCGTCACGGTGGCACAGCGGTAAAGTCGCTGCCTTACAGCACCAGTGATGGGGGTTCGATCCTGACTACAGGTGCTGTCTGTACGGAGTTTGTACATTCTCCCTGTGACCTCGTGGGTTTCCTCTGGGTGCTCTGATTTCCTCCCACACTACAAAGATGTACAGATGTGTAGGTTAATTGATACAGGTTTGTTGGCGAATTGTCTTGGTAAAATTGGAAATTGCCCCCAGAGTGTGGGATAGTATGCGGGGATCGCTGGTTGGCGGGGATACGGTGGGCCAAAGGGCCTGTTTCCCTGTTATATCTCTAAACTAAACTTTGTGACTTTGTGACTATCTTTGGTATAAACCAGAATAAAGGTCGTTCAGAAATCATGCTCGGTATAGAAATCGCACTCTTTTCTGTTATTTCATAAGCCAGAAGATTTAAAAAAACAGGCCTTGATTCTGAGTGAGTACAGGAAGCTATTAGTTTTCTTATTAAATATATTCTAGGCTTGACGTCCACAGCCTTCCGAGGTTGAGAGTTCTGAAACATCACAGCCATGTTGGTGAAGACATTTACATAGAAACATAGAAACATAGAAAATAGGTGCAAGAGGAGGCCATTCGGCCCTTCGAGCCAGCACCACCATTCATTGTGATCATGGCTGATCGTCCCCTATCAATAACCCGTGCCTGCCTTCTACCTATATCCCTTGACTCCACTTGGCCCTAGAGCTCTATCTAACTCTCTCTTAGATCCATCCAGTGACTTGGCCTCCAATGCCCTCTGTGGCAGGGAATTCCACAAATTCACAACTCTCTGGGTTTTTCTCACCTCAGTCTTAAATGACCTCCCCTTTATTCTAAGACTGTGTGGCCCCTGGTTCTGGACTCGCCCAACATTGGGAACATTTTCCCTGCATCTAGCTTGTCCAGTCCTTTTATAATTTTCTACGTTTCTATAAGATAGCCCCTCATCCTTCTAAACGCCAGTGAATTTCTTCCCTAAAGGACGAAGTGGAAGCCAAATTTGCTGCGATTGCATTTTCTCTGTGTCTCCACAGTCAAACCTACAGAGGGACTGTTTTATTCGAGACATGAGAAGCCAGCATAGGCAATTGCCCATTCTCTCATCCGTCGTCAGAGGCTTGCGTTGGCAGGCATGGGGTGAGCAGGGTGAAATGGTCTTCACTTGCTTTGAATAAACATTGCACCATGGCAAGTGCTGCTCAGTGCGAAGTTTCAGGTATTTTTAGAAAGATACCAAGACTGAGGCAGTGTGCAGTAGGTTTAAAGTATTTACTTAACAGGACTATGACCAACATATTCTCTGCTTCTAAGTTTCTGCTGCTGCGCTCTCCAATAGTCTAACATTGCAATTTGGAGACAGCTTGGGTGCCAGCCAAGAAGAATGTTGTTTACGCTGCCTAAGTAGCTCTTAACTGCTGCGTTTCGAACAGAACTCTGTGCCTGCCTTGGTTCAGACTGTCTCTCTCCATGTTACGGTTAAATTATTGAGGGGAGAAGGGACTCCCTGCCCTCTGAATGTTTAATTTGGGTCAGTTTGGTTTGCCAACTAGCTAGGAAGACCAACAACAGGCCACTGGGCACTGGGTGTGAATCAGGTGACATCCTCACTGAATGTGGGCTTTGTGCAATGTTTGACCTAATCCCTCTGACTCCACCTCCTTCCTTCAGAGTAAGTCCTCACTGAGTGTCCATGCAGCCACCCAGAGGGCGGGGAGTCTGGGCATTACGGTGGTGCAGCGGGTAGAGCTGCTGCCCCACAACGCTAGAGACCCGGGTTCGATTAAGGGGTTGTTCAGGCCAGATGCAGGAAGATTATTCCCGATGTTGGGGAAGTCCTGAACAAGGGGTCACAGTTTACGGATAAGGGTCTCTGGGACCTTTTAGGACCAAGATGAGAAAATCATTTTGTACACAGAGAGTGGTGAATCTGTGGAATTCTCTGCCACAGAAGGTAGTTGAGGCCAGTTCATTGGCTATATTTAAGAGGGAGTTAGATGTGACCCTTGTGGCTAAAGGGATCAGGAGGTATGGAGAGAAGACAGGTACGGGATACTGAGTTGGATGATCAGCCATGAACATATTGAATGGCGGTGCAGGCTCGAAGGGCCGAATGGCCTACTCCTGCACCTATTTTCTATGTTTCTATGTTTCTATGGCCCAAAATGTCATCTATCCCTGTTCTCCAGCGATGTTGCCTGACCCGCTGAGTTACTCCGCAATTTGGGCCCGTTTTTAACACTCATCTGAGAAGAGAATTGAGACTATGACAAAGATGCAGGAAAATGCAGACATTAGTAAAATATCTTTAGAACTCAGAACAGAAAAAAAACTATTTGGAACATTGACCACAAGATGAAAAAGAAGGAAAGAGATCATTATAGAAGTGAAACTAAATCAATTGGACAACCCTATACATATCCTATTCATCTGGATACTTCTCTCCAGAGATACTGCCTGTCCTGTTTGTGTCTATCCTTGGTGTTGACCAGCATTTGCAGTTCCTTCCTCCACATCCCTATTTTTGCCTAAACATGGAAGATGTATCACTAGCTCCCAAGTTTCAGAAAGGGTCATTTTATGTGCGGTGCAGGAAGGAATTGCAGTTGCTGGTTTAAACCGAAGAAAGACACAAAATGCTGGTGTAGCTCAGAGGGACAGCCAGCATCTCTGGAGAGATTCAAGATTCTTTATTGTTATGTGTCCCTGATAGGACAATGAAATTCTTGCTTTGCTTCAGCACAACAGAACATAGTAGGCATGACTACAGAACAGATCAGTGTGTCCATATACCATTATGTAAATATATACACACACAAATAAATAAACTGATAAAGTGCAAATAAACAGATAATGGGCTATTAATGTTCAGAGTTTTGTCCGAGCCGAGTTTAATAGCCTGATGGCTGTGGGGAAGTGGCTATTCCATTCCGGAGAGAAGGAATGGGTGACCTTTTCAAGGGTCTCGACCCAACCCATTCCTTCTCTCCAGAGATACTGCCTGGCTCGCTGAGTTACTCCAGCATTTTGTGTCTGATTGCGTGTGCAGGTTGTTTTGAGGATATTTCAGAAGCAATGAGGATTCCCTTTATATTCTAATACACTATTACAAGGCCAGTAGCTTGTAATAGCTTCCCAGAGGCAGGGTTCCCTGTTGCCACAATTGATTATTTTATGTAGTTAGTGTTGCTTGTATGGTAGATGATGTGCCAGAAGCCTGGATGATGACTGATTAATGCCCGTGATATTCCCACGATAATCCATCAGTGCATCAAGTTAGTCGATTGGTACCAGCGCTGTGAATGATCACCTTCCACACTTTGGTCCACATCAATTAGAAGACTTGTGTGTCACAAAGAGATATATATGACCTGTCATCCTTTGGTGCCCCATCCCATCATTCATAATACAGCACACTCTGTGGAAATCCAGCCCTATGGAGGATACCAGCAAATGGTACAGTCAGTTGTACCAGCTTCAACGTACTCGTCTTGTTGAGTCTCATTGCTTGTACTCATTCTCGCCCAGCACACAGCTAGCAATGGCCTGTTTCCTTTATCATAGCTACATTTTTTGCACGCCTTTCATTGCACGTCGTTCTATATCGCTCTACATCACCGTCTATATCTCCTGCTTCCCTTTCCCCTGTCTCTCAGTCTGCACAAGTGTCTCGACCCAAAACGTCGCCTATTCCTTTTCCCCAGAAATGCTGCCTGACCCGCTGAGTTACTCCAGCTTTTTGTGTCGATCTTTGGTTTAAACCAGCATCTGCAGTTCCTTCTTACACACTGGTACTCACCATGCTGCCCTTCAACATTGAGTTTGCCAACTTTCGTTAACTCCTGCAAATCAACCCCTCCTTCTTTCCGCCCCCCATCTTCCCCAGAGTGGACCTTGCAACTGCCTCTCCCCTCACCCTACATTATAAAATCTTTGCTACACAATTCATACCTCATCAATCTTATAGACAATAGACAATAGGTGCAGGAGTAGGTCATTCGGCCCTTCGAGCCATGGCTGATCACCCCCAATCAATACCCCGTTCCTGCCTTCTCCCCATATCCCCTTATCTAGCTCTCTCTTGAACGCATCCAGAGAACCTGCCACCACCGCCCTCTGAGGCAGGGAATTTCACAGACTGCACAGACTTCCTCAGAACTATCGTATCAGCTTCCACCACCACCTCTGGCAACATTTTCCAGGCACCTACCATCTTCAGTGTAACAAAAGGACTTGCCCTGCTCATCTCCATTCATCTTTGCCCAGTTCGATCTGGATGGGATCTCACTGGCTCTCCACTCCATTCCAATCATCTAGCTTCACAATTCACAAATTTCTAATCCTTTTGTCTCACACCTTGTTGCTGCTGTGTGGAAACCAAACAAGCAGCCAGCTGGCTAACAGCGAGCTCCCCAACAACAGAGGTGCACACAACCCCAATCTGTTTTTGACAAGTGCCAAGTTTAGAGATACAGTGCAATAAAACAGGCCCCTTGAGCCCACCGAGTCCACACTGACCAGCGATCCCCGCACACTAACACTATCCCACACACAACTAGGGACAATTTACAATTACACCAAGCCAATTAACCTACAAACCTGTACGTCTTTGTAGTGTGGGAGGAAACTGGAGCTCCGGGAGAAAGCCCACGCAGGTCACGGGGAGAAGGTACAAACTCCGTACAGGCAAGCACCTGTAGCCAG
Organism: Leucoraja erinaceus; assembly: GCF_028641065.1. NCBI lineage: Eukaryota > Metazoa > Chordata > Chondrichthyes > Rajiformes > Rajidae > Leucoraja > Leucoraja erinaceus. The sequence continues at coordinate 26,301,849 of NC_073402.1, read as the reverse complement.
GATTGAACCCGGGTCTCTGCCGCTGTAACGTAGTAACTCTACTACTGCACCACCGTTCCACCCTAGTGTGAGATAAACATTGCCCTCGGTCAGGAATAATTCCTGTGCCTTTCTATGCCACATTTAAGACGCATTTAGACGAGTATATGAACAGACAGCAAATGACAGGCTAGAGAGCAGGTGCAGGCAGAGGGCATTAGTTTTGATTAGGATCATGGCCTCCACAGACACTGTGGGCCGAATTGCCTGTACCTGGGTTGTACTGTTCTATATTCCATGTTCTTTCAAATACGTCCATAGAATCTTTCATATCCAGCTGTCAGGGCAGTCAAGGTCTTCGATTGATGCCTCACCTGAAGAGCATTACCTTGGGCAGTGCTGCAATCAGCATGTCTCTTGTTCTGCAGTGACAACCCCATTGTATGTCATATCTGAACTCTTTGGAGTGGGGCCAGACAAGCAAGTGTCTGTTTGACAGTCGAGAGTCTTACCTACTGATCCATAGCTGGAATGTGTCAGCACAACTCGAAGACACAACTTGAAGACGCATCTAACATTGTAAAGACATTTGGACAGATGCTGGAGTAACTCAGCGGGACAGGCAGCATCTCTGGAGAGAAGGGATGTGTGACGTTTCGGGTCGAGACCCTTCTTCAGACTGCTGAAGTAGGTTCTCGACCCAAAACGTCACCCGTTCCTTCTCTCCAGTGATGTTGCTGGTCCTTCTGATTTACTCCAAGAATTTGGGTCTATCTTCGGTTTAAGCCAGCATCTGCTGTTCCTTCCTACACATTGTCCTGATGAGTTACTCCAGCATTCTGTGTCGATGGACAGATATATGGATTACTTTATTACCGACATGTGGTACAGTGGAAATCTTTTATTTGTGTGCTATCCAATCCAATCAGAAAATACTTAGAAACGAGATAAGGAGGAGTTCCTTTAGTCAGAGGGTGGTGAATCTGTGGAATTCATTGCCACAGACGGCGGTGGAGGCCATCAAAGGATATTTTTAACGCGGAGATTGACAGATTCTTGATTAGTATGGGGTTGGGGGTTGGGGGGGGGGGGGGGGGGGGGGGGTGGGGGGTGCGGGAGAAGGCCGGGACCGATAGATCAGCCATGTTTTTTTCGTTTTTTTTGAAATTCAATTTCAATATTATTTTTAATATGTTTTATTATTTATTTATTATTATTAATTTTTTTGTGATTTTTTTTATGATACTGCCTGTAAGGGAAATTCATTTTGTTGTCTCAAATTGAGACAATGACAATAAATTTGAATACAATACAATACAATACAAGTTTGAATGGCAGAGTAGACTTGATGGGCCGAATGGCCCAATTCTCCTCCTTGAACGTATGAACTTAAGAAGATAAAGATAAGAACAAAACAAATCACATTTATATTTGAACAATTCATGTGTGCACAGACATGTTTTTAAGGTAGACACAAAATGCTGGAGTAACTCAGCGGGACAGGCAGCATCTCAGGAGAGAAGGAATGGGCGATGTTTCGGGTCGAGACCCTTCTTCTAATATTGAAGTGTCTTGCAGTTATTTTTGTTTCTAAATGTCAAGGATATTTGGAAATGCTGAAAAGACTTGATAGTTTGGGAAATGGAAAGCTGGGATGTAGCTTTGCAGTCTCAGATTTCACTGTACCTTAGTTGGCTAAGTGACAATAAACGCAAACTTGAACTTGAAACAAAGCTTTTCAGATTCAGATTCAGATTCAGATTCAACTTTAATTGTCATTGTCAGTGTACAGTACAGAGACAACGAAATGCATTTTTCTGCAGTGACAACCCCATTGTATGTCATATCTGAACTCTTTGGAGTGGGGCCAGACAAGCAAGGGTCTGTTTGACAGTCGAGAGTCTTACCTACTGATCCATAGCTGGAATGTGTCAGCACAATCTCGGGACAAGCAGGCTCGAAGGGCCGAATGGCCTACTCCTGCACCTATTTTCTATGTTTCCATGTTTTCAGCGGAAAAGAGTCAATTATCTTATGTAATGGCAAATGAACAATAACATTCTTTCCTGTTGTAGGTATACAGGTCCGTCAATGTAAATACATACACGTGATCAATACAATACAATAACATACAATAATCAATAATACAATTACTAAATGATCAATAATGCTAAATAACCAGACACATCATAGTTCAAAACTGAAGTCCACAGTGCAACCAAAACCATGTCCATAGTAGATCATAATTGCTGATGTAGGATTGTGAGTTTAGTTTACTGTCACGTGTACCGAGGTACAGTGAAAAGCTTTCGTCACATGCTAACCAGTCAAGTATAGTATCGCGAAAATTAAAAGTTTCAGGTATGGGTGAAAGACGATCCAGAACATAAAAAATCATCTCCTTGTGAATAAATTCCTTTCTGCTCTCCCTCCTCACTTATTTCATTTCCTCACCATTTCCTTGTTCTGCCTTTTACTGACACACACTCACACTAGTCTACCCTTCACACCTTACTACCTCTTTTTCTTTTTTCTCTTCATTTTTCTTTATAAAAAATTTTTTAAAAAGGAAGTTGTGCAGAGAATGTAATATGTTAATATAATATTGGGAACATGTAAAAAGGTACCACTGTATTGTACTTCTAATAAATAAAATGTAATAAAAAACAAAACATGCTAACCAGTCAGCTGAAAGACAATACGTGATTACAATCGAGCCATCCACAGTGTACAGATACATGACAAAGGGAATAACGTGAATAAGGTTTACTGCTTGTCCGATAACGTCCGATCAAAGATAGTCCAACGGTCTCCAATGAGGGTGATAGTAGCTCAGGACTGCGCTCCAGTTGGTGATAGGATGGTTCAGTTGGCTGATGACAGCTGGGAAGAAACTGTCACTGAATCTGGAGGTGTGCATTTTCACACACCCCTAGTACCTCTAGCCTGGTGGGAGAGGGAGAGAAAAGGGAGTGGCCCGGGTGCGACCCGTCCTATATTATGTTGCTGGCCCAGTGGTTAATGCGCAGTGTTCAAGAGCCTGATGGTTGCTGGAAACTTAGAAAATGGATGCAGGATTAGGCCATTCGGCCCTTCGAGCCAGCACCACCATTCAATATGATCATGGCTGAAGAAGCATAAATTCCCTATTTTTACATTAATTTTCTCCAGCAATAACTTGAGTAAAGTTATCACAAATGCACCCGATTACAGGCCCCTTGTGAATCTTGCACATCTAGAGCTCTCTGCAATTACTCATCATTTAGATCAAAGGCTATGTTTACATTTTTCCTGCTAAAATGAATAATTTAACTTTTTCACACATTACGTTCTATTTTGCCCACTTGTTTAATTTACACACAACCCTCTGTGGACTCATTAAGTTCTTCTCACAACTTATATCCCAAGTTTTCTGCAAATTGTCAACCAAACCTTTGATCCTTTCATGGTCTGATGAAGGGCCTTGACCCAAAACATCATCTATTCCTTTTCTCCAGAGATGCTGCCTGACCCGCTGAGTTACTCCAGTATTTTGTCTCTATCTTCGGCGTAAATCAGCATCTGCAGTTCCTTCCTACACACTCATTGTTCATATCGCTGGGGTGTAAGCTTCCCAAGTGAAATATGAGGTGCTGTTCTTCCAATTTGCGTGTGGCAATAATTTAGTGTTTTGGTGTGTTTAATAGTTATTGAATGAATGAATGAATGAATGAATGATGAATTATTGAATGAATGAATGCATGAATGAATGAATTAATAAGTTTATTGGCCAAGTGTATTCACATACAAGGAATTTGCCTTGGTGCTCCGCCCGCAAGTGACAACATGACATAGAATGACAGTAATGCCCCTGTCCCACTTAGGAAACCTGAACGGAAACCTCTGGAGACTTTGCGCCCCACCCAAGGTTTCCGTGCGGTTCCCGGAGGTTTTTGTCAGTCTCCCTACCTGCTTCCACTACCTGCAACCTCCGGGAACCGCACGGAAACCTTGGGTGGGACGCAAAGTCTCCAGAGGTTTCCATTCAGGTTTCTTAAGTGGGACAGGGGCATTAGGAATGACACATGAAACATTAAACATTAATAGCTGGTGATTGTTGGGAAGCAGTTTGTGAATCTGCTAATCACAGTTTTCACTCCTATACCTTATTTTCGATGGTGGGAGTGAAATGAATTTGCCTATTTCCTTCGCTCCATAGATGCTGCTGCACCCGCTGAGTTTCTCCAGCATTTTTGTGTACCTTATCCAAAATGTCTCCTGCATTTTTTTGTACCTTCGACTTTCCAGCATCTGCAGTTCCTTCTTAGACAAAGGTTTTGGATAAGTTCATAAAGGAAGCACAGGATGGAACTGCAGATAGACACAGAGTGCTGGAGCAACTCGGGGGGTCAGGCAGAATCTCTGGAGAAAAAGGATGAGTGATGCTCACCTTTTGAGCAGTCACCTCTCCATGTTCTCCAGAGATGCTGCCTGACCTGCCAACTTCCTCCAGCACTCTGTGTCCATCTTCAGTATAAACCAGCTCCTTCCTACACAAGGAACTGCGGGTGCCGGTTTGCAGAGTAAAAGACACAAAGTGCTGGAGTGACTCAGTCAGTCCGACAGCATCTCTGGAGAGAAGGAATAGGTGACGTTTCCTTAGACTGTAGCAGTGTCCAAAACTGATAGAGATAGCTGGAGGAGAAGGGCTTTCAAGGCAACTGGGCAGGGACAGAGGCAAGGACATTTCAGAACACCAAAGGCACAAGAAAGTTTCTCAAAGTTCATAAGTGATGGGAGCAGAATTAGGCCATTCGGCCCATCAAGTCTACTCCGCCATTCAATCGTGGCTGATCTATCTCTCCCTCCTAACCCCATTCTCCTGCCTTCTCCCCATAACCCCTGACACCTTGTATTTTCAGTGAAAACCATTGGTCACCTACTTCCTTTTCTCCAGAGATGCTGCCTGACCCGCTGAGTTACTGCAGCATTTTTGTGTCTACCTTCGCTCTGTCTCTCTCTCTCTCTTTCTCTCTATTCTCTCTCTCTCAGCCCTTGCAACACTGCATAAACACAGGGTGATATTTTGCAGTGATTTGCCGCTTGTGAACCGTGACCCCTGCAGTCATCCGGTTGAACAGCAACCGAGAGAGTCCCACCCCCCCAAAAAAAATCCGAAATGGTCATTTGGCTTCGTCACCGCCAGAAGTCTCCCCTCCACTCTCCCCTCTCCTCTCCTCTCTCCCCCTCTCTCCCTCCCAGTTTTTACGCACACTGGCCCCAGATAAGAGGGGGGAGGAAGTAGACACAAAGTGATGGAGTAACTCAGCGGGTCAGCCTGTATCTCTGGAGTAAAAGGAATGGGTGACATTTCTGGTCGAGACCCTTCTTCAGACCAAACAAACATTTGCAACATTGAAGATCAGGCGCCGGGCAAAGGTTGCAAGGATTCCCCTCTCTCTAATTACAGAGCGGTTTGCAAAGGGCGAGTCAGAGAGCGCAGGAAGCGTTTGCAGCGAATGGAAAATAAAAACCAAGGGAGGCATCAGCGGCGGCTGCAGAACTTCCTCTGACATCATTGGCCATATAAGGGGCGGTGTGATTACTCCCGAGCGGTTGTCAGTGTCTTGTGTCATGTATCTCCCGCATGGATATGTGCGGCAGCCAGCGGCGTTGCACAGGCAGCTCCCTCTCCGTTGGCATTCCACCATGACTTGTCCCGGGCGACAGAAACACGCCGCATGCACACTGACAGGTACAGCCAAACGACTTTTCTTTTTCACCCTAGTTTTAACATTTCCACCCCAGTTTTAACAACTGTTTTACCCTAGTTTTAACAACGTTTTCACCCGTTTTAACTTTTTCATCCTGGCTTTAACTTTTCTCCCTAGTTTTAATAACGTTTTCACCCGATTTTAACTCCCCCTTCTAGTGTTAATAACCCCCCTCTCCCCGATTTTAATAACTTATTCTTCTTGGTTTTAACAACTTGTTCACCATAGTTTTAATAACTCCCCCCCTCCCCCAACCCCTGGTTTTAATAACCCCCCCCCGGTTTTAATAACTATTTCACCCTGGTCTTACCAACTTGTTCACCCTAGTTCTCGTTTAAGAAAGGTTTAAGACACATTTAGACAGGTACATGGATAATGTAGGAAGCTGGTTTATAACCGAAGATAGACACGAAAAGCTGGAGTAACTCAGCGGGACAGGCAGCATCTCTGGAGAGAAGGAACGAGTGATGTTTCGGGTCGAGACCCTTCTTCAGACTGAAGGTTGTTGGCCACATGCAGACAGGTGGGACAAGTGTGGATGGGACATGTTGGCCGGTGCTTGGGCCGAAGGGCCTGTATCCATCCTGCAAGACCATGACTCTTCATATCACTAGTTTCATTGTCCTCCTGATTAATTTTACAATCAGTACAATTTGACCTGACGTTTTCACACCTTGCCCTTCCGTATCTCTGGTCTCCCCCTCTCCCCTATGACTCTCAGTCTGAAGAAGGGTCTCGGCCCGAAACGGCACCCGCTCCTTCTCTCCAGAGACGTTGCCTGTCCCGCTGAGTTACTCCAGCATTTTGTGTGTAACTTTTCTTTTAAATATCTCCTGCGAAATGTCGTTCGCTGCCGTCTGAATTAACCCAGTCGAAGGCCAGCGGGGCGGGTAGATCAGATGGAGAAGGGAAGGCATTCACCTCTCCCCCTTAAAGTGCAAGTGTCATGCTGTAGATATGCCGGCCAGATGAACTCAAGATTGATGCAGAGCCCAGTAGAAGCGGGACGGTGTGTAAACATTATTACAACTGCTTCCGCATTGAGATGCGATCAGATCTCTCTCTCTCTCTCTCTCACACACACACACACACACACACACACACACAGCCTACGCCTGTAAGTAATTTTTAAAAAATCGGTAGTTAATCTGCAATTTCCCCCCAATTTCACTGCCTCCCAGCTGAATAAGCTTTCTGAGGCTTCCCCTAATTCGAGTTGTTAAGAAGCTGAAGGGTTTTATATATATATATATATATATATATATATATATATATTTTGTAATGTTGGTCTCGCTGCAAAGGTTTGTTTTAGCCTGTGGAGCGTGAGAGGCTTTGAACACCACGAATGTCAGAGAGAGAGTGGGATTTCTGCGCGGGTTAGAGTCATGGAGTGATACAGTGTGGAAACAGGCCCTTCGGCCCAACTTGTCTGCACTGGCCAACATGTCCCAGTTGCCTGCGCCTGTGCTTGGCCCACATCCCTCCAAACTTGTCCTGATGTAAATAGCATGTAAATAGATTTATTTATTGAAATCATATGCTATGCCGCTCTTCCAGGGAGACGCTAACTGCATTTCGTTGTCTCTGTACTGTACACTGACAATGACAATTAAAGTTGAATCTGAATCTGAATCTGATCCATGTACCTGTCTAACTGTTTCTTAAACGTTGGGATAGTCCCCGCCTCAACTACCTCCTCTGGCAGCTTGTTCCATACACCCACCGCCCTTTGTGTGGGGGAAAAAGTTTGGTGATGCACGGGTGTTAGCAACATTCTGACCAAGGAGCATGAGTTTTTTAAATAATAGAGGGCAAAAAAAAAGTAAAAAAAAAAAAAAATTAGTTATTTCAGTTTTGTTGACATGTGTCCCATTCAATTTCACTATGTCTTTAAGGTAGACAAAAGTGCTGGAGAAACTCAGCGGGTGCAGCAGCATCTATGGAGCGAAGGAAATAGGCAACGTTTCAGGACGAAACGTTGCCTATTTCCTTCGCTCCATGGATGCTGCTGCACCCTGCTGAGTTTCTCCAGCACTTTTGTCTACCTTCGATTTTCCAGCATCTGCAGTTCCTTCTTAAACACTATGCCTTTAATGTTTGATTCAATGCTGGACATGTATTTATGGTTTTGATTTTATTTATGATTATTGTCGCTTGGTAGAATCGTCAGATTCTTGTTTAGCAAGAGAATTTGGGGGAGGGGGACTAGCTTTGCAAAACTATATCAATAGAACAAAAAATGGTGCGGAAACAGAGAGCATCTTTTAAAGGCCTTCATCAGCATAACAGGATGAATCGGCATTTCATGTATGTACATCTGTGAGTCAGTAATTTCCACACTACTTAACTCGAGTTACTGACAATTCAGATTTTCTTTTAGTTTAGTTTTCATTATTGTCAATGTACCTAGGTGCAGCGAAAAACGTTTTTGTTGCATGCTATCAAGTCAGTGAAAGGACTTCAGGGGTTATGGGGAGAAGGCAGGAGAATGGGGTTAGGAGGGAGAGATAGATCAGCCATGACAAGGGGTCCAGAACAAGGCATCACAGTTTAAGGATAAGAGGGAATTCTTTTAGGACCGAGATGAGAAAAATATTTTTCACACAGAGAGCGGTGAATCTGTGGAATTCTCTGCCACAGAAGGTAGTTGAGGCTAGTTCATTGGCTAGATTTAAGAGGGAGTTAAATGTGGCCCTTGTGGATAAATGGATCAGGGGGTATGGAGAGAAGGCAGGTATAGGATATTGATTTGGATGATCAGCCATGATCATATTGAATGGCGGTGCAGGCTCGAAGGGCCGAATGGCCTACTCCTGCACCTATTTTCTATGTTTCTATGATTGAATGGCGGAGTAACTTGTTGGGCCGAATGGCATATTTCCAAATCACTTATGAATTATGAATTTCGTTGTCTGGCCCCAAGTATCATTACTGTGAATGCTAATATTTTTCTCCCTCTGCAATTTTTTTCTGCCTTCATTTTCATTTTTAATTTAAATAATTGGCCACAAAGCTTAAAACACCTATGACTTGCCAGGCTTTGTCCTGCTCCCCCACCTCCTTTTTCCAGCTTTCTTTCCCCGTCCTGCCATCTCAGGTCGAAGGATCTCGACCCGAAACGTCACCTATGAGATGCTGCTTGACCTGTTGAGTTACTCCAGCTCTTTAAAAACAAATCTTAGCCCCCCAGGCAACGTGGATTTTAAGTGAAAGTTTTACTTTCTTGGGTTAACTTTTGTGAAAACCACCTGTTGTATTTAACTAAACTGATTTTGTGAATGAAGGTAGTAGAGTGTTCCAATAATTCACACACACTGCAGTAACTCCCGGGAGAAATCTGTGTGGGGAGAGTGTGGTGGGGGGGGGGGGGGGGGGGGGGGGGAGTGGGTGTGTGTGTGGGGGGGGGGGGGGAGAGTGTGGGGTGGTGTGGGTGGGTGTGGGGGGGGGGGGGTGAGGGTGAGAGTGTGGGGGGGTGTGGGGGTGAGAGTGTGTGGGGTGAGAGTGGGGGTGTGTGTGTGTGCAGGGGGGTGAGAGTTTTGGAGGGGGGTGAGAATGTGTGTGTGTGTGGTGGGGGGGGGAGAGTGTGTGTGGGGGGTGAAGGTGCGAGAGTGGGGGGGGGGTGAGGGTGAGAGTGTGGGGGGGGGGGTGAGAGTGTGGGGGGGTGAGGGTGGTGTGGGGGGGGGTGAGGAGTGAGTGTGGGGGGGGTGAGGGGTGAGAGTGTGGGGGGGGTGAGGGGGGTGGGGGGGTGTGAGGGTGAGAGTGTGGGGGGGGTGGGGGTGTGGGGGTGAGGGTGAGAGTGTGGGGGGGGTGAGAGTGTGGGGGGGGGTGAGGGTGAGAGTGTGGGGGAGGGGTGAGGGGTGGGTGGTGGGGGGAGGAGGTGTGAGTGTGGGGGGGGTGAGGGTGAGAGTGTGGGGGGGGTGAGGGTGAGAGTGTGGGGGGGTGAGGGTGAGAGTGGGGGGGGGGGTGAGGGTGAGAGTGAGTGGGGGGTGAGGGTGAGAGTGTGGGGGGGGGTGAGGGTGAGAGTGTGGGGGGGGTGAGGGTGAGAGTGTGGGGGGGTGAGGGTGAGAGTGTGGGGGGGTGAGGGTGAGAGTGTGGGGGAGAGAGTGTGGTAGGGGGGGGGGGGAGAGTGTGTGTGTGTGTGTGGGGGGGGTGGTGGGGTGAGTGTTGGGGGTAGGTGAGAGGAGAGTGGTGGGGGGTGAGAGTGGGGGTGTGAGTGTGCAGGGGGGTGAGAATTTGGAGGGGGGTGAGAATGTGTGTGTGTGTGTGGGGGGTGATAGTGTGGGGGGTGAAGGTGAGAGTGTGGGGGGGGTGAGAATTTGGAGGGGGGGTGAGAATGGTGGTGTGTGTGTGGGGGGGGGAGAGTGGGTGTGGGGGGGTGGTGTGAGGGTGTGTGTGGGGGGGTGGGTGGGGGTGGGGGGGTGAGGGTGAGAGTGTGGGGGGGGTGAGGGTGAGTGTGGGGGGGGGGGGTTGAGAGAAGGGGTTCAGCCTTGGGCGGGGGCAGAAGGTTGATGTGGTGCAGATCAGGAGTTGAAGCAGGAAGCATGATGCAAAATTGAAAGGGCCATATTAATGAATTAACACTTGTACCACTTCACATCTGTTATGCTTCAGTTTAAGAAATGCAAATATATATTTGCGTACAGCAGTGCAAGACTGAGCACACTTTGTTGCTGAATGGAAATGTCAGTCATAGTAGTTTGAAAATGTGTGTGTGTTATTTTTCACGTATTTATTCACATACAGTAATGTCTGTGTGTCTCTGTCCGATCACTCTCTCTTCAGTTCAATTCTGTTTAGTTTATTGTCGCGTGTACCGAGGTACAGTGAAAGGCTTTTGTTGCGTGCTAACCAGTCAGCAGAAAGACTCCTGCTCTCCCATGGGGCAAAATGTATAGGAATGTGAAGACGCACGCCTCCAGATTCAGGGACAGTTTCTTCCCAGCTGTTATCGGGCAACTGAACCATCCGCCCAACACCGACCAACAACAAGAGAGCAGTCCGGAGCTACTATCTACCTCATTGGAGATCCTTGGACTATACTGGGCTTTGCCTTGCACTTGGCGCTATTCACATTATTCCCTTTAACATGTACACTGCGGATGGCTCGATTATAATCATGTATTGTCTTTCCACTGACTGGTTGGCACACAAAAATAGACAATAGACAATAGGTGCAGGAGTAGGCCATTTGGCCCTTCGAGCCAGCACCGCCATTCAATGTGATCATGGCTGATCATCCCCAATCAGTACCCCGTTCCTGCCTACTCCCCATATCCCCTGAATCCACTATTTTTAAGAGCACTATCTAGCTCTCTCTTGACAGCATACAGAGAACCTGCCTCCACCGCCCTCTGAGGCAGAGAATTCCACACTCACCACCACGAGTCACAACAAAAGCTTTTCACTGTAGCTCGGTACACGTGACAATAAACTGAACCAGCCTTTAAGTCGCCCGTATTTTTCATTAAATTCACAACACAGATTCTTCAACCCACCTGGCCCACGTCAAGATTCTTGCAACATAACCTCCGCCATTCCATTTTGTTTCGCCCTGTCTGCTGATCCTCCTCCCTCACTGAATCCTTGCTGTTATCTCAACTCTGTCTGTTAATAGCAAGCTTCACAATTCTCCCCGCTCTCCTCTAAAGCTACGCCTGAATTTATAGCCAAACACTTGGCTTAGCCAAAAAAAGACACAAAATATGCTGGAGTAGCTCAGGCAGCATCTCGGGTGAACATGGACAGCTAAAGTTGTGGGACATGACCCTTCTTCACACTCTGTTCTATTCGGCCATTTCCTTTCTTGCTCAGAACTTCCTTCAATCTTTTGATAGCTCCAAAATATAGCCCTAACCCGTTTAACCTTTTTCCAGGTTTATTTTCCAGTATTATCAATGCAACTAGAATGTGGCTAAGCGATACTTGTGTAAATAGACAAACAGTGCAGGAGTAGGCCATTCGGCCCTTCGAGCCAGCACTGCCATTCAATGTGATCATGGCTGATCATCCCCAATCAGTACCCCGTTCCTGCCTTCTCCCCATATCCCCTGACTCGCTATCTTTAAGAGCTCTCTGTTGAAAGTATCCAGAGAACCGGCCTCCACCTCCCTCTGAAGCAGAGAATTCCACACTCACAACTCTCTGTGTGAAAAAGTGTTTTCTTGTCTCCGTTCTAAATGGCTTATCCCTTATTCTTAAACTGTGGCCCCTGGTTCTGGACTCCCCCCAACATCGGGAACATGTTTCCTGCCTCTAACGTGTCCAAACCCTTAATAATCTCATATGTTTCAATAAGATTCCCTCTCATCCTTCCAAACTCCAGAGTACACAAGCCCAGCTGCTCCATTCTCTCAGCATATGACAGTCCTGCCATCGCGGGAATTAACCTTGTAAATCTACGCTGCACTCCCTCAATAGCAAGCATGTCCTTTCTCAAATTAGGGGACCCAAACTGCACACAATGTCCATGTGTAATTGTGTTCATGTGTGCTTTTTTGGGGGGTTTATATGTATTTCTTCTGAGTATCTGGAGAGATGGGGCACCTTGGTTGGCATGAGTATGTTTAGTTTATTGTCATGTGTACCAAGGTACAGTGAACAGTTCGTGTTGCATGCTCACCAGTCAGCAGAAAGACAATACATAATTACAATCAAGACTTTCACAGTGTACAGCTACATGATAAAGGGAATAATGTTTGGTGCAACATAAAGTCCAATTAAAGATAGTCCAAGGGTCTCCAATGAGGTAGATAGTAGCTCAGAACTGCTCTCCAGTTCTGGTTGATAGGATGGTTCCGTTGCCTGATAACAGCAGGGAAGAAACTGTCCCTGAATCTGGTAGTATGTGTTTTCACACCTCTATCCCTCTTGTCTGATGGGAGAGGGGAGAAGAGGGAGTGGCCAGGGTGAGACTCATCCTTAATGCTGGTGGCCTTGCCAAGGCAGTGTGAGGTGTAACTGGAGTCACAGTTTACCAGTAAATTGTGTCAAGGTTGGGCCGAAGGGCCTGTTTCCATGCTGCATGACTGTGCATGTTTGCATATGTGTATAGACATGTCTCTGCCTGACAGTATGTAAGCAGTGACTAGTATTCTTTGGAAACTACCTTTACATTAAACTAAGTGTTGGAAGGAACTGCAGATCCTACTTTAAACTGCAGATGGACACAAAAAACTGGATTACAACCAACTCAGCCGGTCAGGCAGCATCTCTGGAGAGAATAGGTGACATTTCTGAAGCAGGATCTCAACCTGAAATGTCACCTCTTCCTTATCTCCAGAGATGTGGCGTGACCCACTGTTACTCCAGCTTTTTGTGTCTATCTTCACAATAAACTGTAATATATTATAGTATAAATATATCTGGATATATTTTAAGCTGTTGGGTCACTGAGGCGAATTCTAATCGCCAGGAATGCTTTAGAAGATTTTTATGCGGGGTGGTGAATCAAAGAACAAGAGAATATTAAAATCAACAATGGGGCATTTTGTGTCCAATGCACATCTGGCATTGAATACAAAAACACCAGAGGACGTTTGGTTTCTTAATGACTATTATACCTTGCATTAGATTAAGGAAATCCTACTTTTGGGAATGTTCGAAGAAAGGTCCCAACTCGAAACATCGCCTATCCATGTTCCCCAAAGATGGTGACAGACCCGCTGAGTTACTGCAGCACTTTGTGTCTTTATCTGTTGACATCTAGGAAACTGAAAATGAGCTTGGTTCCAAAAAGAAAATAAGTTTTATTTTTTTGTTAAGTCAGGTTTTAAGGACATCGATTGAAGTTTAAATAAGTGGAAGATAAGAAGGTTGGTTTTGAGCCAAATGAGAGTGCTTATTTAGACTGTCAGTGATAAGATACTGGGCCTTTGCTGTCCGCTAATGTTAATGATGTGTTGAAGGGTTACTTCCTGTTGTTGGTCTAGTTATGTCACAAGGGTTCCCTCATTTAGCCATCTGCTGTGATCGGCTGGACCCTGAGCTCACCCATTAGTGGATAAATTCACTCGGGATTAAAAAAAATTGGAGCTAGAGAAACACGTTCAACTTTAAAACATATATTTTAGTTTTAGTTTAGAGTTACAGCATGGAAACAGGCCCTTCGGCCCACCAAGTCGACCGACCAGCGATCCCTGCACCACTATCCTCCACACACATTAACACTATCCTCACACACACACACACACACACACACACACACACACACACACACACACACACACACACACACACACACACACACACACACACACACACACACACACACACACACACACACATGACAATGTACATTTATAACCAAAGCATTGAACCTATAAACCCGCACGTCTTTGTAGTGTGGGAGAAAACCGAAGCACCCAGAGAAAACCCACGCGGTCACGGGGAGAACGTAGAAACTCCGTACAGACAGCACCCGTCGTCAGGATCAAACCCGGGTCTCCGGCGCTGCCAGCACCGTAAGGCAGCAACTCTACCGCTGCGCCACCGTGCCACCCTGTTCCTGAAAACAACTGGCAACTAAGCAAGCGAGTCAAGACTCCTGGAGATACAAGGAACTGCAGATACTGGTTTACAAAAAAATATAATAGTCAATTGTTCGGCACGGGAGAGTTGCTGCCTTACAGCGCCGGAGACCTGGGTTTGATCATAATCACGGGTGCTGTCTATGTGGAGTTTGTACTTTCTCCCCGTGACCTGTGTGGGTTTTCTCTGGATGCTCTGGTTTCTTCCCATGCTCCAAAGATGTACAGGTTTGTAGGTTAATTGGCTTTGGTTAACTTGTCCCTAGTGTGTGTGTGTGTAGATTAATTGGCTTTGGTTAACTTGTGTCGGGACCCTTCTACAGACCACCCTTTTTCTCCAGAGATGCTGCCTGACCCACTGACTTACTCCAGCACTTTGTGGCTATTGGCGGCATAAACTCGCAACTGCAATTCCTTTCTATACAAATTGTTTTGGTTGGCGTTTGGTACTTGGCATCGGTGCTCAGTGCTCCCCCATCACCATGTACCTGGAACAAGGAAATTCACTCCCATCCCTGGCTGTCCTCCAAGACAGGTTCACAAGATCAACTTTGAGTGTGTCTCTGATTTAATGCTCCGTTCTTATGGATAATGTGCTATTAGTGCATACGTCGTAGGAGCAGAATGAGGTCTTGGGGCTCATTGGGTCTACTCTGCCATTCGATCATGGCTGATCTATCTTTCCCTCTCAACACCATTCTCCTGCCTTCTCCCCCGAAGCCTTTGATATTGCTGATATTGCAAGGTGTAGGGAGCTGAGCTATGGAGTAAAGAGTAGGAGGGGGTTGAGCATTGGGGAGATAAGAAAATTGTCTAGTAATGAACCATGCAAAGATCGTTGCTTCTCCATGTAGGGCTTCTCGTAACAGCACAGCTTTGGGATTTCCCAGGCATGATTTGTGCTGTAAACCGGAGGAGGGGAAAAAAAACCCCTTGTAATATATCGCACCTCCAGAAAAGTAAATGACCCAAATTCTTTTTTACGAGTTGATAATTGGCACCAAGCCAAAGATACAAGAAGAGATGAGCAACATGGGTGACGTAGGCTTTTAAACTTAAGGGGGAGGCAAGAGGTGGGTTTTAGAGTGGGAAGTCCAGGATATGAACCAAAACAAGGGTCACCCATTAAGGGAATAAGGCAAGCATTTTAGTTTAGAGATACAGCGTGGAAACAGGCTCACCGACTCCATGCCGACCAGCGATCCCCGCACACTTGCACTATCCTACACACGCTAGGGACAATTTACATTTACACCAAGCCAATTAGCTTATAAACCTGTACGTCTATGGAGTGTGGGAGGAAACCGGAGATCCCGGAGAAAACCCACGCGGGTCGCAGGGAGAACGTACAAACTCCGTACAGACAAGCACCCGTAGTCATGATTGAAACGGGGTCTCTGGCGCTGTAAGGCAGCAACTTACTGCTGCGCTACCCTGCCGACAAATGTTGTACTGAGTCTTTCCAGAATCGGAGCATCTGGTGCTGAAGAAGATAGCAGATTACAGACAAGACAAATTCCCCAGGTTTGTTCCAATTCCGAGATTGATGTTTACAGTAAGGCAGTGTGGGCTGTTGGTGGTACTGGTTCGACTCGGGTGACACTCATCACTCTCAAAGGTCATGCTTGGCCCTTGAGCGTTGTGTAAATCTATACTGCATAAGAACAAGCACAATGGTGCACTGGTGGAACTGCTGCCTCTCAACACCAGGGAACCCAGTTCCATCCGGACGGCATGTGCTCTCTGAGTGGAGTTTGCAGGTTCTCCCTGTGGGTGTGTGGTCCCTACGTGGGTTTCCTCCAGGTGCTCTGGTTTCCTCCCTCATACAAAAGATATGGGGGGTAATAAGCTTGTATAAGTTGCCCCCAGTATGTACAGTGTGTCTGAGAAAGTGGGATAGCATAGAAGCAGTGATCCGTGGACTTGGTGGGGGCCTGAAGGGCCTGTTTCCATGTTGTGTCTTTCTGTTGCGACTCCATGCTAAACTAAAAGGTCAGACTTCGAGCAAACACGGGCAGCCTCAATGTGGCTTTTGCGCGGAATTTTTGAACCCGGTCAGATCGGAGCCTAGCGCGATGTCGGGAGCTCCGCACAACTCCATACGGCGGTGATCGAATGGCCCGCGAGAAAAAATCACGTGAAGCAAAACAGCTTAATAATATTGTGGGACAGGCCCTTTACACTAAACATAAACGGTCAACTTAGGACACCAGTTATTTTGCCATGAAGATCACAATGGAATACAAGGCGGTGAGGAATGGCAAGAAAAAATATGAAGCAAAACAGTAATGATATTGTATTAAATATAGAGAAGGTCTTGAAAACAAGGATTTGGGTGATAAATAGTTTTTGGAACTGAATGCATCTTCTGGGTGAAGTACAAGAAGAACTATTTTTGGCATGAGTTATAACCGGGGTGGTGTTGAACCGAGATAATTATCTCAGCCTCTGAGTTTGGTTCACAGGCCATATAACACGTAGGCTTTAGATGGACACAAAAAGCTGGAGTAACTCAGCGGGTCAAACAACATCTCTGGAGAAAAGGAATAGGTGACGTTTTGGGTCAAGACTCTTCTTCAGACTCCAGCTCTTTGTGTCTTTCTTCGGATTAAAGCAGCATCTGCAGTTCCTTCCTTGACAGCCAAACATATCGGCTTAAATGCACATCAATAATCCTCCCATGCACTGTACTATAATTAGAAAAGTTTCACTGCATGATGATCAACATGGAGCCGTGTTTGTAATGAGTGCCCTTGGTACAGCAACAATGCAAACTTTCTCCCTCAAGAATGCTGCATGGGTGTTAGAGATTTTTATGTTACAGGTATATATTTACTTTAAGCCAATTGTAGTGTTACAACTTGCCTTGACTATAATAGTAAGGATTTGCCCTCCATTGAGCTGTGACAGCGTTGATCTCTTTCCACAGTGCACTTTAGAATCGTACAGAAGTGTGAAAACGCACAACTCCAGATTCGGGGACCATTTCTTCCCAGCTGTTATCAGGCAACTGAATCGTCCCACCACAACCAGAGAGCAGTCCTGAACTACTATCTACCTCATTGGTGACCCTCGGACTATCATGATCGGACTTTACTGGCTTTACCTTGCACTGAACGTTATTCACTTTTCTTATATCTATACACTGAACAGTGGCTCGATTGTAATAATGTCTTTCCGCTGACTGGTTAGCATGCAACAAAAGCTTTGTCACTTAACCTCGGCACACGTGACACTGAACTGAACTAAACTTAACTTCCATTCGTGTAGGAAGGAACTGCAGATGCTGGTTTACACCAAAGAGAGACACAAAATGCTGGAGTAACTCAGTGGGTCGGACTGCACCTCTGGGGGGAAAAAAAGAATAGGTGATGTCGAGATTCTTCTTCAGACTAAGAGGCCGGGGAGAGGGAAACTAGAGATATGAAAAGGTACAAAGCACAAAAGAATGAATTATGAAAAGAATAAATCATGGTCGGCAAGGGTGATCAAGTAAAGGTGGAGCCCAGTGTTAGCTGTGGAGGAGGTGATAAGGGGAGGGGGGTTTGAACGGTGGAACTAAACAGGACGACAGTGAACGGTGGAACTAAACAGGAAACTACATACAGTGAAACTAGTTGGACAACTAGGAGCGGGGGAGTGATGGAGAGAGAGGGAATGCAAGGGTTACTTCAAACCCCATCCTTTCCTCGCATGCTCGGTGCACCTGTTTCCTTGTTGACTGAGCGAGTGGGATGTTCCCGACTCTGGAAATTCCTCCCATAGCGTCAGCATTGCTCACTGGTCGCCCTGGCAGGAGACCCGCTCTCTGCAATCCACAGAGGAATTCCTCCCCGGCTCGTCCTCTCGTTCCCACCTCCGCATGACCTTGCTATGATCAGAAGACTGGCCTCTGGGGTTCAAGTGTGGGATCAGTGCTCCAGCTACACACTGTGAAGCTGAGCTCCCACTCACAGCCAAGAGCATTTTGTTGTCCCATGTCCCAGACAGAGCAATGAAATTCTTACTTGCAGCAGCAGAAAAATTATGTGAACTCTGTAGACAAGACAGTAAATTAAAAAAAGTTCAGTAGATGTGTGTGCGTGCGTGTGTGCAGTGTGTGTGTGCGTGTGTGTGTGCGTGTGTGTGTGTATGTGTGTGCGTGTGTGTGTGTGTGTGTGTGTGTGTGTGTGTGTGTGTGTGTGTATGTGTGTGTGTATGTGTGTGTGTGTGTGTGTGTGTGTGTGTGTGTGTGTGTGTGTGTGTGTGTGTGGTGTGTATGTGTGTGTGGGTGTGTGTGTGTCTACACACCCACATTATATACATACACATACATATATATATATATATACATACATTATATACACATATACAAAAAAAATCAGTGGATATATCATTGTGTATGTGTATATTTGTATATATGTGTAGATGCACACTTACTTAAAGACAAACAATAATAGTGCAAAAGGAAAATAACAATGCTCCCAGGTCCATGTAGTTCAGAGCTTATTTGGAGGTTGTAGTGTTTAATAGTCTAATAGCCGTAGGGAAGAAGCTGCTCCTGAACCTGGACATTCCCCTTTTCAGGCTCCTATATCTTCTTCCTAATGGCAGGGGTGAAATGAGAGCGTGGACAGGGTGGTGCGGGTCTCTGATGATGCTGTCTGCCTTTTTGAGGCAGCGACTCCTGTAAGTCCCTTCGATGGTGGGGAGGTCAGTGCCCCGCGATGGACTAGGTGATTTCGGACAAGCAACATAGCTCGGAAACCTCCTTGAGTTTTCCCAGTGCTCAACGTGCAGGAGTTGGCGATTTACTAAGACAACTAAAACTGTCCCCCTATGACGAGTTTTAATGTTGCATTTCTCTGTAAAAATTAATACTAGCCCACAGAAGTTAAAAGGGAAATGGTAGAAAAGTAAATGAAATATGCACGTCACTAGTTAGGAAGGTCACACTATAAGGAACCAGTCACCACTGTTCAGTTAGTTATATTGTGTTAACATCATTTGATGTTCAGTTTAAAAAAAATATAGTTCAATAATTGTATAAAATTAGTTTTATAATGCGATAAAATCAAGATTACAAACTAACTGTACCACTCAGAGACCCCGATTCAATACTGACCTCAGGTGCTGCTTGTGTGGAGTTTGCACGTCCTCCTTGTGACCAGCTTCCTCCCACATCCCAAACTTTGCAGGTTAACTGCCCTCTGTAACATTGCCCCCTGTGTTGGGAGTGTGGGATAACATAGAACAAGTGTGAACAGGTGATCGATGGTCGGCATGGAGAGAAGGGCCTGGTATCCGTGCTGTGTCTCTGAACCAAACATAGCCAGAACCATTCAGGTCATTTATATAGTGTTAACGTTATTTGATGTGTTGTTTTAAATTAAAAAGTGACAAAAATTTAGTTGCATTTTTATACAAAATTAAGACAATATCATCAGTAAAAATAAGGTGTGATAAAACAAAGATTAAAATTGAATGTAACGACGCGTTTAAAAGAACTACGTCTATAGAGACCTAAAAATGTTAATTGTCCCATGGAACACAAACCTGGTGATTTGGGTGACAAATGATTTTCGGTAACCTATTTCCAGGAATTTTAACACCACCTTGTTCTCACTAAATCACGAAGCCATGGAAATCAACCTTGACCACATTAAAGCGGTCCGTCATGTTCTTCTCCAGATGCCGGTGTCTATGGGTTCATCATGATGTGCTGTTCCTAATGGTTCCTAATGGTCCTCGAAGTGCAAAGAAGAGTTGACTAACTCCCTTCATGAAGATCACGTTGGGGATCGAGATGCTTCCGTCATCTTTAGTCACCCAGATCCCTGCCTTCGATGTCCTGCCACACAATGTCTCTAACACGCCTCTAATACCCTATTGTGCTTGAGGATCCTTGGCCTTTTGACGGACCAACACCAACCCAGGGGGGTACGGTGGCACAGTGGAAGAGTAGCAGCGCCAGAGACCCTGACTACGTGTGCTGTCAGTGCATGTCCTCCCCGTGACCGCGTGGGCTATCTCTGGTTTCCCCCCACATTTTCTATTAGTTCAGAACATTTTCCCTCAAAAGCATTTGAAAAGCCTGAAACTGAGTGATATTTTATTGGGATGAATCACAGCACGGTTTGATGCAAAGACCGCAAGAGATTGCAGAGAATTGTGGACGCAGCCCAGAGACCATCACACCAACCAACCTCGCTTCCATTGGCTCTATCTACACTTCGTGCTGCCAGCAGGTCAAAGCCACCAGCATAAGCAAGGATGAGCCATACCCCGATCAATCCCTCTTCTCCCCTACCCCATCAGGCAAGAGCTACAGAAGTTTGAAAATGCACACCTCCAGATTCAGGGACAGTTTCCTCCCAGCTGTTATCAGACAACTGAACTGGCCTCTCACCAACTGGAAAGCGAACCTGGCCTCTCATTGACCTTATTGGAGACCTTTGAACTATCTTTAATCAGACTACTGGACTTTACCTTAGACTAAAAGTTTTACCCTTTTCCCTGTATCTGTACAGTGGTCGACTTGATTGTAATCGTGTATAATCTTTTCATTGACTGGATCGCACACACCAAAAAAGCTTTTCACTATAGCAAGTGGTGATAATAAACTAAACTAAGTTTGCAAAAACTGATTGGACTCCTCAGTTCAGTTGAGTTCATTGTCACGTGTGCCAAGGTACAGTGAAAAGCTTTTGTTGCGTGTTATCCAGTCGGCAGAAAGACAACACATGATTACAATTGAGCCATTTACAGTGCATAGATACATGGTAAGGGAATAACGTTTGGTGCAAGGTAAAGGCAGCAAAGTCTGATCAAGGATAGTCCGAGGGTCACCAAAGAGGTGAGTTCTTCTCCCTCGTGTCCGGCCATCTTCTATATCACGTGTTTCCGGTCGGTCAGTGACGGTTGAGGGCTGGTGGGTGCAGAATTGGCTACTTCAGTCAGTCACTGTGGTACAGTTCCTGTCTGAGATGCGCCACGTAGAGGCTTCTGCTTGCATCCCAAGAGGTGAGTAACAGTTCAGCACTGGGTTTCGGCCCGAAACGTTGCCTATTTCCTTCGCTCCATAGATGCTGCTGCGCCCGCTGAGTTTCTCCAGCATTTTTGTGTAGTTCAGCACTACTGTCTGGCTGTGGCAGGATGGTTCCTGTTCCAGTGGTCGGTACTCGGGCAGAGATTTGCCCTTGGCCTGGTCTGCTCCAAATTTTGGAGCGTGGGCTTATCATTGTCAAGAAACTGTGAGCATTTGACCCCCTTTGGGCATTTCCCTGTCAGCCGCTCGTTACGACGTGACAGCAGAAGGCATCTTGAGGTGATTCCAGCTGCTGTACCTGTATCACCGAGCCCACCTGAAACTCCAGGTCCTCAGAGTGCAGTGTTCATCAGCTTCAGCCAGATGGTGTTCTTGCCATCCGTGGCGTTTCACCTTGCCACATCCTTAAATAAGATTACAAAACACTTGGACTGACAAGACCTTCGTTAGCGAACTTGGAAAAATTACACTTCGGGCATGCAGCAGTTAAAACCCTGGAAAATGCACTTTGTCCGATTAGGTTGGCAACGTCCCAATTCTAAATTCCCATTCTCGCGCTGAAATCTCTCCATTGCCTCATCGTTCCCTATCTCTGGGACCCCCCCTCCGCCTCTTCAAGCCTCTGGGATCTCGGCAATCTTTCTTTCTGCTCTCTGGTCAATTTAAAGTTTCTCTATAACCAGCAGCCAAGGAGATAAGGTTTAGAATTCCTTCTCTGTTCTTATCTTCCTCCCAGAAGACTGTACTTTTCTTGATTAGTATGGGTGTCAGAGGTTACGGGGAGAACGCAGGAGAATGGGGTTAGGAAGGTGAGATAGATCAGCCATGATTGATTGACAGAGTAGACTTGATGGGCCGAATGGCCTAATTCTGCTCCTGTCACTCATGACCTTTTGAGAAGACATCTCTATCATGTTCTGTGCCTGAGCTTCTGGCTGCTTGCCCTTTGAATTTAATGTGCTCTTAATGTCCTATTAATTTGATTTATTGTTAAGTTTTGTTTGAAAACTCCACCGACATAGTGTTTAACTCCATTAAAGGCTACGTATTGATGCTAGTTGTTGCGGTGAGGAAAAACACCACCTTCACAAAAGTGGTGCATATATGACCACGTTGGAGTTGTGTAGCATGGAACCAGGCCTCTTGGTCCAACATGCCCATACCCACCAAGATGCCCCATCTACACTAGTCCCACCTGCCGACGTTTGGCCCATATCTCTCTAAACCTTTCGTATCCATGTATCTGTCCAAATGTAGTTTTAGTTTATTGTCACGTGTACTGAGGTACAGTGAAAAGCTTCTGTGTAACCAGTGTCATGTCATCCAGCCATGGAAGCAAATCATTATTATAATATGACCAGCAAATGACCTGTTCCTAGCTGTGTCGGGTTCCCTCAAATACAGTGTAATCTACAAATGCATCTTTCACTGGTACAAGACAGCACATTGCCCATTTTGAATGAGACACAGGAGCAACTCAGGAGAAAATATTAATGGGAACTCAGACGGGATGCATTAACGGGCTGGAGTTTAAACGAATAACAGACCCTGCTTGTGTGATTAAACAGCAATAAACTTGTTATAATTATCCTTTTTTCCCCCCTTTTTGTTGTATTCTGTTGTTTGAGGGATATGGGCCAAACGCGGTCAGGTGGGGCTAGTGTAGATGGGGCATCTTGGTAAGACACGGGCAGGTTATGCCAAGGGGCCTGTTTCCATGCTGTATTACTCTGACTCCAATGTGGTCATTTATGAGCGGCTTTTGTGAAGGTGGTCTTTGGCCACAGACAGGTGTTGGTTAATTATTGTCGCGTAAACTGAGGTACAGTGAAAAGCTTTGTTTTGCATGTTACTCAATCAAATCAGATAAGACTATGCGTGAATACAGTCATGTCAAACTCTAGTCGAATGGGTAGAGCAGCAGGTAATGTACAGAGTGTGGAATATAGTTCTCAGCATTGTCACGCACCAGTTCCAGAGACAAAGTCCAATGTCCACAATGGGATAGAGGTGAATCAGACAGCACCCTAACTTGTGGACGGACCGTTCAGAAGCCTGATAACGGAGGAGAAGAAGCTGTTCCTGAGTCTGGTGGCGTGCACCAGACTCGTCCGTATCTTTTACCCGACGGGAACGGGATTTCACTTAATGATTGGTGCTGCAGTGAAAACCGCCATAAAGTTTATTTTAAATTTAAAGACACAGTTTGTTTACAAGCCTAACCCCATGCTCTCGATCGCACAGGGAAGCTGGCAGGGCAGACCGGCGCGGTGGCATAGCGGTAGAGCTGCCTTACAGCGCCAGAGACCCGGGTATGTGTGCTTGTCTGTACAGAGTTTGTACATTCTCCCGGTGACCTGCGTGGGTTTTCTCTGAGATCTTCGGTTTCCTCCCACACTCCAAAGACGTTCAGCTTTGTAGGTTAATTGGCGGTGTAAATGTAAAAGATTGTCCCCAGCGTGTGTATAGGGTAGTCAACGTGCGGGGATTGCTGGTCGGTGTGGACTCAGTGGGCCGAACGTCATATTTCTGCGCTGTTTATCTCTAAACTAAACTAAACCGCTGGAGGGAACCAGTGGAGGGAACGCTGCAATGTAGCCCCATGTCTTCCAGCATGTGGTCCCAGGGAGGAACTAGACCTGAACCTATGGGCTGGGACACTTTACATGCAGGTGATGGCTTTAGCTATAGCCACAATGTGCTGGAGTAATTCGGCAGGTCAGGCTAATTACCCCAGCAATGCCTCATTATTGTTTAATGTATTGAGGTATGGGTGTTAGAGGGAGAAGGCAGGAGAATGGGGTTAGGAGGGAGAGATAGATCAACCATGATTTAATGGTGGAGTAGACTTGATGGCCCCCGAATTGTCTCACTCTGCTCCTATAACACAAACTTTTTTTGTACACCAGTTCCTTGTATCTCGTTTTAGGTTTAAGTTTAGTTTAGAGATACAGCGTGGAAACAGGCCCTTCGGCCCAATGAATCCGTGACACCAGTGAATCTCTCACGCAGCAGGGACACGTTCTGTGGGATGTTCCTGTTTTCCCGGCACCAAATCCGCCCTTCCACAACCCACATTGCCTCAGTCCCTTCCCACTTCCACTTTCCAATTAATATCCAAAACTAGAACACACTCCTGAGGTCCTCTACATTTGGGACTTCATTTGAATAGCCACCATTTCAGATGTCGCAATGCACTCTACCATCGCAGAAGCCTATAGCATGACAACATGTCCTTCAGCCCACCGAGTCCATGCTGACCATTCATCACCCGTTGTCACTGTATCTACATTTTCCCACTTTCTCATCCACTCCCTACACACTGGAGGCAACTTTACAGAGGATAATTAATCTACCTAGTGTGTAGGGTGGTGCTTGTGTATGGGGATCGCTGGTCAGCACGGACTCGGGTGGCCGAAGGGCCTGTTTCCCTGCTGTATCTCTACACTAAACTAAACTAAGATGGGCATGAAATGGAGACATGTGGATCCAGGATATGTAGCCAGAAGGGATTAGTTTAATTTGGCATGATGTACGGCATACATATCATGGGTCGTAGGGCCTTGTGTTGTGATGTATAGTTCTATGTATTTCCCTTTTGGAATTGGCTCTCTTACTCCCCACCTTCTCGTAAGCTGTGTCTATTCCTGTTGCTTGCCCAGGGACCTGAGGCTGTGAAGATGGTGGTAGGGTGCAGGAAGGAACTGGCAGATGCTGGTTTACACTGAACATAGACACAAAACGCTGGGTAGTATTGTAAATCAGCGGGACAGGCAGCATCTCTGGAGAGAAGGAATGGGTGACATTTCGGGTCGAGTCCCTTCTTCAGATGGTGGTACATGCACTTCTTCTGGAATGGATTTCTCTTTTTGCTTAATTCTACAAACTCTCAGGGACCTGGCATTTAACGGAGAGCAGTGTGGTTTCTCATGTGATAGTTTAATGATAGCTTCTACTTTGGCTGCCAAAATTTCAGGTTTACTTTTCGTGGAAATTCCAATTGTTGCTTCAGCTTCCAATCTAGACAGGCTCCGCAATGAAAGGCACAGGGAGTAATTGTAACAATCGGCTCCTAAAAGGCTGTTGACACTAAACCAGGCTCTCGTATGAATGGTACCCAGAAAACAGGCTTAAACTTTTTTAGTTTTATTTAGTTTTAGAGAAGCAGCGTGGAAATGGACCATTTGGCCCTCCGATCCCCGCACGTTAACACTGCCCTACACACACTGGGGATCATTTTATATTGATAATAACAAGCCAATTACCTATCAACCCTCTTCGCCTTTGGAGTGTGGAAGAAAACCGAAGATCTCAGAGAAAACCCACGTGGCCATGGGGGGAACATACAACAATTACAGACCGCACCCGTAGTCGGGATCGAACCCAGGTCTCTGGCACTGTAAGGCAGTAGCTCTACCACTTTGCCACCGTGCCGCCTGACGGCAGCAAAAAAGTGGGAGTTGCTGGAGAAACTTAGTGAGTTATGCCCCCGTCCCACTTAGGAAACCTGAACGGAAACCTCTGGAGACTTTGCGCCCCACCCAAGGTTTCCGTGCTGTTCCCGGAGGTTGCAGGTGGTTGCCGGAGGTTGCAGGTAGTGGAAGCAGGTAGGGAGACTGACAAAAACCTCCGGGAACCGCACAGAAACCTTGGGTGGGGCGCAAAGTCTCCAGAGGTTTCCGTTCAGGTTTCCTAAGTGGGACAGGGGAAATAGGCAGCATCTGTGGAGGGAATAGATAGGCGATGTTTCACGTTGAGATCTTTCACCTGGACTGAAATTATAGAGGCCATCCAATAAACACTGTAAAGTCAACAAAGTGATTTTGAAATGGAGTTGTTGGTGAGATGTCGGAAGCCTTAGAGCTAATTTTGTGCAACAACTTCACACAGACAGTATCTTCTTAATGACCAGATGTACTGCTTCATTAATGTTGATTGAACAATACATATTGATGAGGGCTAGCATGCAGCTTAAGAGGGCTTAAGAATGATACTTTACTTTCATTTCTCAAATGGGGTTGGTTTATCTTGGTGTCGTGCTCAGAACCGACATTGTGGGCTGAATGGCCTGTTGCTGTTCTGTGCTGTTCTATGTTTAATGATCTCCCAAATGGTAAACTTATTTGATGGTGTTCAATTTTGCACTTGAGTTTCATGGGATGTGACCCCACAAACTCCTAATGGGTGGCACAGTGGCATAGCTGGTAGAATTGCCGCCTCACAGAGCCAGAGGCCCACGTTTGATCCTCACCCCGGGCATCGTTTGTGTGGAGATTCCGTGTCCTCCTCATGACCACATGTGTCTTTTTCCAGGCGCTCCGGTCTCCTTCCACATCCCAGAGCCTTGCGAGTTTGGCGGTTATTTGATGCCCCTAAAATTTCCCCAAGTGAATGAGAAAGCGAGATCCTGCAGAACTAGTGTGATGGCATAGAACGGGTGATCGATGGTCAGAGTGCCTCTTTCCATACTGTTTCTCTAAACTAAAGTGAACTTCTCTGGGTAGAAGCTACCTACTAAGCCAAAGGAAATGCTGCAACTGGAGGGAAATTGATGGAATAACAGTGGGCCATTGATGAAGACAAGCTCCCCATGTTAAGCTTCCATTTCCTTGAGTATAAAAATATTATATGCTCGGCTTACTGAAGTGTTCAACATGATTAAAGGATTAGATGGGTTTAAAGATAGAAGGAAAAAAAGCCTCCTGAAATATGTGAATCCAAAATAAAAGTAGCTTGTTAAAACCAGGATGTAGATGGACTTCAGTGAGGCGTTCGACAAGGTTCCGTATGGCAGGCTGCTCTGGAAGGTTAGATCGCACGGGATCCAAGGAGAGATAGCTGAATGGATAGCAATTTGGCTCCATGGAAGGGAGTAGAGGGTGATGGTGGAAGGTTGCTTCTCAGACTAGAGGCCACCTGTGACTAGTGGTGTGCCACAGAGTTCCGTGCTGGGCCCGTTACTGTTTGTCATCTACATCAATGATTTGGATGAGAACATACAGGGCAAGATTAGCAAGTTTGCTGGTGATACAAAAGTTAGTGGTTTTGCAGGTAGTGAAGATGGTTGTGAACGATTGCAGCAGGATCTGGATCGATTGGCCAGGTGGGCGGAGGAATGGTTGATGGAATTTAATACAGAGAAGTGTGAAGTCTTACATTTTGGGGTGTTGCACAAGGGCAGGACCTACATGGTAAATGGTAGGCCTCTGGGTAGTGTTGTAGAGCAGAGGGATCTAGGAGTGTAGGTGCATGGTTCATTGTAGGTCGAGTCGCAGGTAGATAAGGTGGTCAAAAAGGCTTTTGGCACTTTGGCCTTCATCAGTTACAGTATTGAGTATAGAAGTTGGGAGGTCATGTTGTAGTTGTATAAGACATTGGTGAGACCGCATTTAGAATATTGTGTTCAGTTCTGGGCACCATATTATAGGAAAGATATTGTCAAGCTTGAAAGGGGTTCAGAAATGATTTATGAGGATGTTGCCAGGACTAGAGAGTGTGAGCTATAGGGAGAGGTCGAGTAGGTTGGGTCTCTATTCCATGGAGTGCAGGAGGATGCAGGGTGATCTTAGAAAGGTGCACAAAATCATGAGAGGAATAGATCGGGTAGATGCACAGAGTCTTTTACCCAGAGTAGGGGAATTGAGGGCCAGAAGAAATAGGTTCAAGGTGAAGGGGAATTTAATAGGAATTAGAGGGGTAACTTTTTCTCACAAAGAGTAGTGGGCATATGGAACAAACTGCCAGAAGAGGACTTGAGGCTAGGACCATCACATTGTTTAAGAAACAATTCGACAGGCACATGGATTAGATGGGTTTGGAGGGATATGGACTAAGCGCAGGCAAGTGGGACTAGGACATTGTTGGCCAGTATGGGCGAGTTGGGCCGAAGGGCCTGTTTCCACACTATAACAATCTACGATTGAATGATAGTCATACAGCATGGAAAGAGGCCCTTCGGCCCAACTTGCCCGTCAACTAACATGCCTCATCTACACTAGTCCCACCTGCCGCTGGGCCCATATCCCTCTATAACTATCATATCCATGCACCTGTCCAAATGTTTTTTAAATGTTGTGATGGTACCTATAGATAAATATGCCATTTATTGTCACTATACATGTACAGTGAAAATGAAAGCTGCTCGTACTCAGTGCATACATACAATTTAGCACAAAAAACAAGAAACAGAAAAACAAAAAACAGAAGGGAGAGGGGGGGGGGGGGGAGGGGGGCGGGAATAGGTGCACAATTTCTGCGGCGCTACATACATATATACATATATACAGATGGAAGTCCGTGTTGGGCTGTGAAGTCAGTGCATGTGTGAATTAGAATTAATAGTAGTTATAATTCTCAGAAAGCAACTATTCCTGAGTCTGTTTGTCCTGGATTTGATGCACCTATAGCGCCTTCCAGAGGGCAGCAGGTCGAACAGTCCAAACGCAGGATGGGAGCTGTCTTTGATGATCTTCTTTGCCCTGCTAAGGCAGCGGGAGGTGTAGATGTCCATCAGGGAGGGGAGAGGGCAACCAATGATCCTCTGCGCTGTCCTGGTTACCCGCTGAAGCCTCTCCCTGTCTGCCATGGTGCAGCTGCCATACCATGCTGTAATGCAGTATGTCAGCAGGCTCTCGATGGACGAGCGGTAGAAGGTCAGCAGCAGGTTAGAGTCCAGGTTGTGCTTCCTGAGGACCCTCAGGAAGTGCAGCCGCTGCTGAGCCTTCATGATGACCGCTATCGTGTTGTCCGTCCAGGAGATATCAGCAGCGATATGGACGCCGAGAAACCGGAAGGTGTTGACCCTCTCCACACACTCGCCGTTGATGTGTAGGGGGGCTAAGTCGGTGCTGTGCCTCCTGAAGTCGACAATGAGCTCTTTTGTTTTCCTGGTGTTCAGAGCCAGATGAGGTACCTGCCTCAACTACCTCCTCTGGCAGCTAGTTCCGTATACCCACCACCCTGTGTGTGTGTGTGTGTGTGTGTGTGTGTGTGTTAAAAAAAAGTTGCCCCTCGAGTTCCTATTAAATATTCCGCCCCCACTTCACTTTAAACCTATGTCAAGATGAACGGAGTGAAGGGAGACTGGTGTGAGTGAGGATACTGATGGCAGTGTTTTGGATGGGTCTGCGATTATGTAAGCCGACATGGAATGGTCAGACCTTGAGGTTTACTCCAACATTTCCTTTGGCAGCCGAGAGATTGACTAGCCCTGCGTGTGATGAATTTAACACAGTGGGGATCCAAGCCACTGTCTCCATACACTAATGCTCCAGGCTTCTAACCTCAAGCACCTCCATCCAGTTGGCACCGAAATCTCACACTTCTAGGCTTGCCCTAAATCTTGAGCATTTTGCTTTAGTGAATAAATTCACAGTTGTGATGTCAGAATCAGTTGAAATGAATGCAAAACACTTCATTATTGCATGTTCATAAGATGAACAGGAGCAGAATTAGGTCATTTGGCTCATCAAGTCTACTCCGCCATTCAATCATGGCTGATCTAGTTCTCCCTCTCAACCCCATTCTCCTACCTTCTCCCCATAACCCCCAACACCCGTACTAATTCATGATAACCCAGTTCTCTCCTGAGATCCATAGCATTGAAGGAGATTGTTTATAATAACAAAGAACTGCAGATGCTGGTTTACCTAAGAATAACACAAAATGCTACAGTAACTCAGCTGGTCAGGCAGTATCTCTGGAGAACATCTATAGTGATGTTTCGGGTCAGGACTTTTCTTCCAACCTCAAGGGCCCAATCCCGAAATGTCACCTATCTATTCTCTCTAGAGATGCTGTCTGACACTGTGTTACTCCAGCACTTTAAGTTTTATTATTTAATGGAGAATCTGGGCAACACATAATGTGATTATTTGACCCATTACCAGTAGAGCTGCTAAATTATGGGACCAGGGTTCAATCCTGACCGCCGGTGCTGTCTGTGTGGAGTTTGCACATTCTCCCTGTTTCCGCATTGGTTTCTTCTAGGTGCTTTGGTTTCCTCCCACACCCCAAAGACGTGTAGGTGTATTGGCCTCTGTAAATTGTCTGTAGTATGTAGGGGGGGGGGAAATGAGAAAATGGGATAACACAGAACTAGTGCGAATAGGTGATCAATGGTCAGCGTGGACTCAATGGGGCAAAGGGTCCATTTCTATGCTGTATTTCTACACAAACTTAAAAGCGATCCTTTGTATTTATGTCGGAAGGAACTGCAGAAGCTGGGTTACACCGAAGATAGACGCAAAATGCTGGAGTAACTCGCAGCGGCACAGGCAGCATCTCTGGAGAAAAGGAAGAGGTGACGTTTCCAGTCTAGTCTGAAGAAGGGTCTTGACCCGAAACGTCACCTGTTCCCTTTCTGCGGAGTTGCTGCCTGACCCACATTATGTGTCGATGTTCCTTTGTATTTACTGTGGGTTCCACTCTAAATTCACCATCTTGGGTCGTCGGCTTATTTTCCACAGAAAACCACCTCAGCCTATCCAAAAATCCTCATAACTACAATATTCCAGCCCGATTAATATACTTGTAAAGCTCCCCTGCACACCCTCCAGTGCAATCACATCTTTCCTATAACTTGTTAATCAAATCTGTACGCGTCTTTGCTTGGGGAAGCTACCACAAAACAACTCATGGTGGCTTCTGTATCGGAAATTTTAGGTGGGATAAATCTCATCAATAATTATACCTCGTCTCAAATCATGAAAATATATGATTCAGTTTTCATTTCATTGACGTTTGTTTGAATTTGAACGAAGTGCTTCTTTAGTGATTACAATGGGAGTCAGAGGTTATGGGGAGAAGGCAGGAGAATGGGGTTAGGAGGGAGAGCTAGATCAGTCATGATTGAATGGCGGAGTAGACTTGATGGACCGAATGGCCTAATTCTGCTCCTATCAGTTATGAACTTTAATTGTAAAGCATTTAGGTTGTGAAAGACACTTAATAAATTGAAACCCTTTCTTTCTGAGTATTTCTTTGTTACTGAAAACATGTGGTTGATATGAGTTTGTCGTTTATTATTTCTGGACAGGATTCAGAGCGATTCAGTCAGATTATCATCCAAAGACTATAAACCAAGCAGCATTTTTATTTTTAAATGAGTTGATGGCATCGAACCAGTCATTATTAAGGAAATGGCTTTTTATCATTGCAATCTTGCTATGGGGAGGGATTGTGGAAGATCCTCTCCAGAATTGTAACAAAGAGTTTACAGGAGGCCCTGTTGCAATATGGGCTCCGAGCACCAAGCGAAGGCAACAGTGTCTGATCTTCCGCTACTTCTGAACAACGCCTCGATATAGTAAAGATAGACACAAAGTGCTGGAGTAACTCAGCGGGACAGGCAGCTTCTCTGGAGAAGGAATGGGTGTCGTTTCGGGTCAAGACCCTTCTTTGCTCTACCCAAAACATCACCCATTCCTTCTCTCCAGAGATGCTGCCAGTCCCTCTCAGTTACTCCAGCGCTTTGTGTCTATCTTCGGTTTAAACCAGCATCTGCAGTTCCTTCGTACAAGTCTCGATAAAGTAATTGAACCAACAAATCAATCAAACACGGTTTTAGACAATAGACAATAGACAATAGGTTCAAGAGCAGGCCATTTGGCCCTTCAAACCAGCACCTCCATTCAATGTGATCATGGCTGATCATCCACAATCAGTACCCCGTTCCTGCCTTCTCCCCATATCTCCTGACTCCGCTATTTTTAAGAGCCCTATCTAGCTCTCTTGAAAGCATCCAGAGAACCTGCCTCCAATGCCCTCTGAGGCAGAGAATTCCACAGACTCACCACTCTCTGTGAGAAAAAGTGTTTCCTCGTCTCCGTTCTAAATGGCTTACTCCTTATTCTTAAACTGTGGTTTTCTCACCTCTCCTCGATCGATCAAGAGGGCGGCACAGTAGCACAGCAGTAGAGTTGCTGCCTTAGAGCGACAGAGACCCATGTTCAATCCTGACATGGGTGCTGTCTATACGGAGTTTGCACACTCTTCCTGTGACCACGTGGGTTTTCTCCTGGTGCTCCGGTTTTCTCCCACACTTCAAAGACGTAGAGCTAGTGTATGGCTGACATTTCGGGTATGGACCCTTCTTCAGACTGGTCTGGACCAGAAACACTACAGATCCATGCTCTCCAGAAATGCTGCCTGATCCGCTGAGTTATTCCCTGATGTTGGGGACCAAACATCAGAGAGTTTGGTCTCTGCTAACTCGCGACCAAACTCATGTCATAAGGTCATAAGTGATAGGAGGAGAATTGGGCCATTCAGCCCATCAAGTCTAATCTACCATTCAATCATGGCTGATCTATCTCTCCTTCCTGACCCCATTCTCCTGCCTTCTCCCCATAGCCCCTGACACCTGTACTAATCAAGAATCTATCTATTTCTGCTTTAAAAATATCCATTGACCTGTCCTCCACAGCCTTCTGTGGCAAAGTATTCCACAGATTCACCAATTTCGATTGGTGACAAGGAGAAATCTCTTGTCACCGTATGGAAGGGCTCAGGCAGATATTATGGAGACGTTTAAGGAGAAAGAAAGAATATGCTGATAGACATAAATGAGAAGATGCTAACGCTACAACAAATCTGTTGCTGTGCTACACCGGCTGGTGAAACACAGACTTACGGCAAATGGCAAACTGACGTCAATGCAGTCTCTCGCTTTGTCTATCGCTGACAAATCCACCTCTTCATTTCTCACTCAGCAGATTTAGCTGATGTGCCATTTGGGCCACAAGACTACCTGCCTCCTTTGCTGGAGTTTCCAGAGCTTGGAAGCTTGGTCGCAGGGCAAGGGCTTAGCTATTTATCAGTTGTAGAAACAGAATTAGGCTAGAGATAGATATATTCCTGATTAGTACAGGTGTCCAGGATTATGGGGTGAAGGTAGGTGTATGGGATTAGGAGGGAGAGATAGATCAAGTCAGAATGTAGGGATTAAGTAGCTTGAGATGTAGGATCTTATCGAATGGTGAAGCAGGCTTAAAGGACTGTCTGGTCCGCTTTGCTTCTGTCTGGGTTAGGGGGTCAGAATGGGTATGGGTCAGAACACCACCTTGCACATAAGATATGATACAATGGAATTTTATTTATCCCAGGGGGGAAATTCCCAACAGTCATAAAACACAAAATACACGAAATTAAAGTGACGAGTGGAAAGGATTGGGTGGGTGAGGCGGGGGGAGGGGAGGGTGAATAGAGTCGGGGAAGAAGGATCTCCTGTGGTGTTCCGTCCTGCATCTTGGTGGAACCAGTCTGTTGCCCAAGGTGCTCCTCAGGTTGACCAGTGTGTCGTGAAAGGGGTGAGCTGTATTGTCCAAGATGCACCGCAGACATGCCGATGCTTTTGACATATTTAGCTCGGTGTTTCTGAAAGACAATAGTTTGCTGACGTACAACTGTAAAGGTGATGCATTCTGTGCAGAAGCCCACAGAGAAATGTAGAGGTGGGAAGTGAATTGGCCTCATTGTGTGACTTGCAATAAGTGGAGTCATTGT
Source organism: Leucoraja erinaceus (assembly GCF_028641065.1). Classification (NCBI taxonomy): domain Eukaryota; kingdom Metazoa; phylum Chordata; class Chondrichthyes; order Rajiformes; family Rajidae; genus Leucoraja; species Leucoraja erinaceus. The sequence continues at coordinate 26,268,061 of NC_073402.1, read as the reverse complement.
GGGTAGTCTGGTGAATCTGTGGATTTAATGGTCAGGTTGTGTCGACTGTCAGTATGCGTACATTGTGACAATGGTTTTTATATTCTTCGCCTTTGTAGTTTAGTTCTTTAGTTTAGTTTAGAGACACAGCGCGGAAACAGGCCCTTCGGCCCACCGAGTCCGCACTGACCAGCGATCCCCTTACACACACGAGGGACAAGTTTTACATTTATACTTTTATACCAACCCAATTAACCTTTAACCTGTACGTCTTTGGAGTGTGGGAGGAAATCGCAGATCTCAGTGAAAGGTCACGAGAGACTCCAAACAGACAAGCACCTGTAGACTGGATCGAACCCGGCTCTCTGGCGCTGTATGGCAGCAATTCTACCGCTGCGCCAGCGTTGACCTTTAGGGGGAGGTATGGAGGGGAATTTGGCACAATGACCTGAAGTGACTTAGTAAGCTGACGTGTGAAAGCCCCAGAGGCTTACGGAGATTTAGGGGGGGGGGACATGGGCCAAACGCAGGCAGGTGGGACTAGTGTAGATGGGGCATCTTGGTTGGCATGGGCAAGTTGGGCCGAAGGGCCTTTCTCCATGCTGTATGACTCTAGGACAGCTACATTTCTGCCCTGAAGGATTTGACAGGAGGATTTGAATTAAATGTTCAGCATTCAGAATCAGAAACCTTTGTAGAAAATGTTGTAGTGTTTGCAGGCAAGTTGAGAATGGCACTTGGGCATCTGTGAACAGCAGAGCAGCATTTCCTTTCTGTAACTGGTGGGATATGAGGCTTGAGTGAGGAGAAAAATCAGCTGGAAAAAGAAGAAAAGAGAGACTGGATTGAGAAACGGAGGCATGCAGATCTGGGAGGTCAGCTCTATCAAACAGTAAACCCATGGTGTGACTTATCTCAACTTGTGCCAGAGTTGGGGAGTTCTAATCAACCAGGGCCTTTGGGAGATGGTTGTTCGTAACTGAGCAGAAGGTGTGGGCTGCAAATGAGCCAATTATTTTAGCTCCGAGTGCGTCTCTGTTTAAGCCACATTGAGAATCTTCCAATACGCTGCTAACCAACGTCTGGTTTAGCTTTTGCCAGGATCGCTTGGCTTTAGACATCATCATAGCCGTGGTCCAAACATACAGTTGGCGCAGCTACCTTCGGGGCCCTTGATCGGCATGGGATGGCTGGATTTGGATCACGTGCAGGCAGAGGTGATAAGTTTAACTTGGCGTTGTGTTTGATGCAGTCAGTGTGGACTGAAAGGCCTGTTCCTTGTTGCAGTTCTATGTTCCATGTCACCTTTTTTTTCCATCATTGGGTCAGAGATGGGGATGTTCACAGTTGTTTGTGCAATGTTTAATTTTATTTGTAACTCCTCAGCAACCCTTCCTGGATGAAAGAGTTTAGAGACTTTGGACGTGAAGTGCAGAAACAGACCGACCCTTCAGCCCACCGAGTCCGTGCCGACTGACGATCACCCCATACACTAAACACTGGGGGCATTTTACTATTTTTACTGAAACCAATTCACCTACAAACCTGTACGTCTTTGGAGTCTGGGAGGAAACCGGAGCGCCCGGAGAAAACCCAAGTGGTCACAGGGAGAACATACAAGCTGTACAGACAGCACCCATGGTCAGAATCAAACCCGGGTCTCAGGCGTTGTACGGCAGCAACTTCTCCGCTGCACCGCCCTCAATGTTGGAGGGATATATGCCAGATGCCAATTGGGCTAGATCATGAAAGCACCCTGGTCAGCATGGATGAGTTGGGCTGAAGGGTCCCGTTTCCGTGCTGTATAAGCTTGTTACTGAGGGAGAAATGGAGAAGTAAGAAAGTCATGGACCGACTATCTCTGGAGAAAAGGAATTGGCGACGTACCGGGAGCACTTTTCTCCAGAGATGCTGCCTGACCCGTTGAGTTATTCGGACGTTTTGTGTCTATCTTCAGTTTAAACTGACATCTGCAGTTCCTTCCTGCATACTAAGAAAGTCAAGATAACTCGGCTGTTAAAGAGGGAACTGCAGATGCTGGAGAATCGAAGGTTACACAAAAAAGCTGGAGAAACTCAGCGGGTGCAGCAGCATCTATGGAGCGAAGGAAATAGGCAACGTTTCGGCCCGAAACGTTGCCTATTTCCTTCGCTCCATAGATGCTGCTGCACCTGCTGAGTTTCTCCAGCTTTTTTGTGTAACCCAAGATAACTCGGCTGATTGCTTTGTGATTTTTAAGTCCATTCTCATCCTGTTTTCATCCAACAACCTAGAGCTCCCATTTGCCCGGCCAGAAAAATGCGCACACTCACCAGAGCTAAATGTGTATTTGTGTGTGCAGGGAAGTGGGGTCTATGGGGAATAAAGGATTGTATGAGCATGTCGGTGCCATCTGCTGGTAGCTCTGCATGATGCACCTTCGCAATCTTTGGCCTGTCATCATATTAATAGTGCTTGCTACTGATGTCAAGAAACCGGAGTAAAAAGCCCTTCGAAGATGCTTAAAACTCAAGAAACTTGATCGTACCTCGGGCAGGTCTAAAAGATGCAACATTGCTTTTGAAAATAGAACAATTCTCTCCGATATTCTTCCCTGATACTGATCACTCAAGTCAACTTCTGGAAAAAACTGGTAGCTACATTTTGGAAATCTGAGTTGATTTGTCTCATTTTTGGTTACAAGAAAGAGGTCATTCATTGGTTTCACTGCAATTTTGGATATCAGGTGTCCATGAAAGGTGTCAGATAAATGCATGTTTAGTTTAGAGATACAGTGCAGAAACAGGCCCTTCGGCCCACCAGGCCTGCACTGACCCGTGATTCCCGCACACTAACACTATCCTACACACACACACACACTCGGTACAATTTACATTTACACCAACCTAATTAACCTACAAACCTGTACGTCTTTGGAGTGTGGGAGGAAACTGAAGATCTCGGAGAAAACCCACGCTGTCTGTACAGAGAGACTGTACAAACTCTGTACAGACAGCACCCGTAGTCAGGATTGAACCCTGGTTTCTGGCGCTGTAAGGCCGCAACTCTACTGCTGTGCCACCCTTAAGTCTTTGTAACAATCAGATATGCTCCACTATTGAAGTGTTTGCGGGATAAATATTTTGTTGATCCCTTCGTGCTCGTGGGCTAATAATATTTAATATTTAATAATTATGGGGTTATTGTGCATCATTCTCTCCACTGCCATTTGGCTTTGGTATCGTGAATCACAGAGGACCTGGACACCACTCTAATGGTGCCTGACCTTGAAGACATTGGCTGGCAACGTGGTATCTCTGTATCAAGATTTGTATCAGCTTTGACATCATGTTGACTTCTACCGCTGCACCATCGAGAGCATCCTTACCAACTGCATCACAGTATGGTATGGCAACAGCTCTGTCTCCGACCAGAAGGCATTGCAGAGGGTGGTGAAAATTGCCCAACGCATCACCGGTTCCTCGCTCCCCTCCATTGAGTCTGTCCAAAGCAAGCGTTGGCTGCGGAGGGCGCTCAGCATCGCCAAGGACTGCTCTCACCCCAACCATGGACTGTTTACCCTCCTACCATCCGGGAGGCGCTACAGGTCTCTCCGTTGCCAAACCAGCAGGTCGAGGAACAGCTTCTTCCCGGCGGCTGTCACTCTACTCAACAATGTACCTCGGTGACTGCCAATCACCACCCCCCCCCCGGACACTTATTATTATTTATTCAAATCATTTGCTATGTCGCTCTTCCAGGGAGATGCTAAATGCATTTCGTTGTCTCTGTACTGTACACTGACAATGACAATTAAAATTGAATCTGAATCTGATGCCATTGAACTACCTATATTCCTCGTTGTGTCAAACATAGTCACATTCAGGGTGCCAAGCAGTTTTGACACTTGAGTGCTGACGAGACAGTTTTCTGTTACAATACGAGTCATGTAAGAAAATGACGAGTCAGTGTCGAATGTATGAGAGGAGATAATAACTATGGTGTACCGATTCCCAAAGCTGTCCAACACTGGGCTTTTCCTTACAGTGCATCATAGTCTGACTCAATGGTACAGACTGATTACTAGGGGGTATATTCCACAGCTTAAGATGAATTGGATGGAACAAAGTGGCAGATCTTATGAATGTTTCTCCAATGCAGAAATATGGCCCACTGAATCCGTGCCGACCAGCATTCCCCGTACACTAACTAACACAGTCGGGACAATTTACGATTTACAGAAGCCAAATTAAACCACAAACCTGTACGTCTTTGGAGTGTGGGAGGAAACCTGAGTATCCAGAGAAAACCCACGCAGGTCGCGGGGAAGAAAGTACAAACTCTGTACAGGTGACACCCGTGGTCAGAATTGAACCCGGGTCTCTGGCGCTGTAAGGCAGTAACTCTACCACTGTGCCCCCCACCCCTCCCCCAAGTGTGCAGCCCTTTATTCTGGGTGACTCTATGTTGCTGTAAATTTATATAGTTAGAATTATTTTCATTGGCTATTTGCATTCCGACCTCTATTTGCGTTGGCCTTGTCTGCTCTGAGTCCAGGAGACTGCTGAAATAACTATTGTGGTAAAACAACAGGAAATATTTGCATTTGCTATGTTTTGCTAGCAGTTAATTTTCTCTCCCTTACCCCAACCAAGATATTTTAAGCTAATGGGTGATCACTGAGTGATAGAGAGGGCATGAGTGGCCTGACAAAATAGACAATCCAGAAATAAAGAGGGCACGTATATTTCCACCCCCCCCCCCCCCAGGATGGAACTGGACCCATGAAATTAACTCTGGCGTAATTATACGTGAAAAAAAAAATCATAGGGGCACTAATTTGTATTTTTAGTTACTTCTTGAACTTATCTTAAGAATGGTGTTAGTGTGCGGGGATTACTGGTCAGCACGGACTCAGTGGGCCGATTGGCCTGTTTCCGCACTGTATCACTAAACTGAATTAAACATACTGCAACTGTGGCGCAGCAGTAGAGCTGCCACATTACAGCACCAGGGACCCGGGTTCGATCCTGACAAGGGGTGCTGTCTGTAGAGTTCGTACATTCTCCCTGTGACTGCGTGGGTTTTCTCCGATTTCCTTCCACATTCCAAAGACATGCAGGTTTGTTGGTTAATTGGCCTCTGTAAATTCTCCCGACTTTGTAGGGTAGAATTAGTGTACGGGTCGGCGCGGAATCGGTGGGTTGAAGGGCCTGTTTCCACTGTATCTCTAAACAGGCCCTTCAACTCACCGATTCTGTATCGACCAGCGATGCTGCATGACCTGCTGAGTTATTCCAGCTTTTTGTGTCTATCTTCAATCTAAACCAACACTGGAGTCGGGCTGAAAATAGACTGATTGCACTCGGCAATCATTTAATTGACTGGCTGTGGGAAGCCTGGGTGACGTCGGCATACTTGTCAGACAATGACGGTGAAAGCTCTTGGAGAGTGTCCAGCCAGCAGTGGCTACCCCTCTGGCGCGCAGCACAGTGCCCTCTCGTAAGGGAGAGCTATCGGGCTGAGGACATGTGAGCTGATTCCCATGCAGAGTGAACACACTGTTTGCAACTTCACAAATGCTCAAATTGTCAAAACGCTCCTCTCACTTTAACACGTTATCTCGTTTTCCGTTTGCAGACATAACAAAGACGACACCTTGTACAGAACCAAGTTCAGGAACAACAGGTACAGGACTTGTTTCAATCATATGCACTGGGTGTGATCACGGAAATAGAATGTTGTTATAATTGATGTTCATCTATTTGCTCTAAGTGGTGATTAGTGGCAAATAAACCTCTTCGCCTTCCTTCCCTCCCTCTCTCTCTCTCTCACCTCGTCCCTCCCTCTCCTGAACCTCCTGCTCTCCATCTCTCTCTCGCTGCCTCCTTTGCACTTTCCCTCTCGCACTGCTCCCTCCATCTCCCCCTCCCTCTCTAATTTCCGCCTCCCTGTCCTAACTATCCTCGTTCCCTCTCCTGTCTTGTTCCCCCCCCCACCTCCCTCCCTCTCTCTCCTTTGCACATCTTCATAAGTTGAGTTCAAACTGCTGTTTCAGTTTAGTTTATTGTCACGTGTACTGGGCTACAGTGAAAAAGCTTTATGCTCAACCCCTTGAAACCTCCCAAACAGCTCGGTTTACCTGCAGTTCAAAACTAACATCCATTTTAGATTCACTAGGAATCATTGGGTAAGATTATCAGGTTGAGAAATCATGAATGACCAAGGATAAAAGAAGTGGGTGATGGTTTTGTTGGCTGTGGGTAGCACAGCGATTGACAAGTTGGTTCAGAAATTCGAGAGCATAACTTACTGGTGGTGCTTGTTACTGGTTTTAAAACTCCAGGATTAAAGTTGGCGATTTGCTATTGGTTTACTGTCACGTGCACTGAGATACAATGAACAGCTTTGTTTGTGTGCTATTCCAACAAATCCTTCCCCACCTGGGGACAACCAAGCCTTGCACCAGTGCAGCAGGTAGTGCTTGCTGTGAGGTTTGCTGCAATAATAATGGACTTTTAACAGCGAGTGTTCTCATTGCAGTGAATTGTATTCTGCAGCCAGTTGTATTAATAGGATGCACACTGCATTACTGGCGGCACGGTGGCGCAGCAGTGGAGTTGCTGCCTCGTAGCGCCAGAGACCCGGGTTCGATCCTGACAATGGGTGCTGTCTACACAGAGTTTGTACGTTTCCCCCTGTGACCGCGTGGGGCTTTCGCCGGGTGCTCCGGTTTCCTCCCACACTCCAAAGAAATGCAGGTTTGGAGGTTAATTGGCTTCGGTGACTATCGTAACTGCCCGCCCCCATAGACCTGGAATCAGTGAGGAGGTGGAGGGTGACGGTGTCGGACTCTAGAGAAAGGGCCAGTGAGGAGGGACTGTGAAATGGTAGCAAAACCTCATCACAATTGCATATAGACTCAGTGGGCTGTTTGTCAGTTTTGTTTATTGTCATGTGTTCCGAGGTACAGTGAAAAGCTTGTGTTGCATGCTATCCAGTCAGCAGATAAATACATTACAATCGAGCATTTACAGTGCATGGATATATGATAAGGGAATGTAGTGCAAAGTAAAGCCAGCGTATTATGTACTCGTGTAGGACAATAACCTTCTGATCTGTATGCAAATAGAGAATTTCACTGTACCTTGGTACATGTGATAATAAAGGAACCATTGAAATAATCTCACTTAAGCTTCTGAATTTGGAGCAGTGGTTGTCTACAGACTGCACGTGTCTGGTATAGCTCCAGTCCAGGTGCGAGGATAGAGCGTTCCAAGGGCTCAGTGACCCATGACGCACACTCGATCAGCATTGCTAAGGCATCGCATTGCAGTAATGCATGGCAACTGATGCAAGCCAGTTGCAAAACACCACCATGGTTCTCATTGCCTGCCCATCCCTTAAAATAACTCAAGATACAGACACAAAAAGTTGGAGTAACTCAGTGGGTCAGACATCATCCCTGGAGAAAAGGAATGGGTGGCGTTTCGGGTCTAGACCCTTGAGAGTCAGGGGAAAGGGAAACGGGAGATATAGCCAGATGTAGAACAAATTAATGAAAGATATGAACAGGAGGAATCGCAGAGAGGGAGCAGCGAGAGAGGATCTTGCACTATTCTTGTCAGAGAGAGGAGGAGAATTTCTTCAAAGTTGGCATACATTGAAGATATTTTTACAGTGGAGCAGACGAGATGTGCAGGAAGGAACTGCAGATGCTGGTTTAAACCAAGAACAGGCACAAAAAGCTGGAGTAACTCGGAATTGGCTTGCTTTGGAGAAGAGCTAGCCACACACTAAGGAAACATGCATCGAAGGGCAGAAACAGGCCATTCGGTGCCAACCAAGATGCCCCATCTAAACGGGTCCCATTTGCCTATAAACCTTTCCTATTCCATGTCAAGGTTTGTGTGTAATATGAGCAGGATTGTCAAAACCGAAGCCAGAAAACGCACTCAAATGGTGAAAGGTTGAGGTTAAGGGGCATTCACGAGGACCAGAGGGCATAGTTTTTGTTTAGAGATACAGATCGGAAACAGGCCCTTCGGCCCACCGAGTCCGCGGCGACCAACAATCCCCGCACATTAGCACAATCCGACACTCTAGGGACAATTTACAATTATAACAGTCCAATTAACCTACAAACCCAAACGTCTTTGGAGTGTGGGAGGAAACCGAAGATCCCGGAGAAAAGCCACATAGGCCACGGGGAGAACGTGCAAACTCCGTACAGACAGAACGCGTAGTCGGGATCAAACCCGTGTCTCCAGCGCTGTAAAGCAGCAACTCTACCGCTCAATTTTTATAATACGATTTGTAGGATTGATTGCTGTATGTTTAGGGAGATCAAGGTCTGAGGTAGAGAGGTTGATGGAAGAAATCCCAGAGCCTCAGCCCTTTCCGTGGGAGGGTATTGGAGCGCAGAAGGTAAAGGGGGGACTTGATAGAGGTCTTTAAAATGATGAGAGGGATAGACAGAGTTGACGTGGATAAGCTTTTCCCACTGAGAGTAGGGAAGATTCAAATAAGAGGACAAGACTTGAGAATTAAGGGACAGATGTTTAGGGGTAACATGAGAGGGAACTTCTTTACTCGGAGAGTGGTAGCTGTGTGGAATGAGCTTCCAGTGGAAGTGGTGGAGGCAGGTTCGATTTTATAATTTAAAAATAAATTGGATAGGTACATGGAAATGGAGGGTTATGGTCTGAGTGCAGGTAGATGGGACTAGGGGAGAATAAGTGTTCGGCACGGACTAGAGGGGCCGAGATGGCCTGTTTCCGTGCTGTAATTGTTATATAGTTATATAGCAAGCTAAAGAGCAGAGGTCTTTCCCCATCCCCCCCCGCTCTCCCTTTTCCACCTTGGTTCTCTAAACTAAGCATCACCTTTAAACCCTGCCTCTCACCTTCACGTTATGCCTGCTAGTCGTTGATATTTCCACACTGGGGGGGGGGGAGGTTCAGACTGTCTGCTTGGGTGAATTCTCGAGTAAGAGGGTGCAGTAAGGTGCTGCAGCTTCTCGCTCCCCTTACTGAATTCCCAAGTGGCGTTCAGTGTCAGTGCACAGCGATGAGTCGCTGACGGTAGCTTGTGGTTCTCACACTTGCAGGTGTGGAAATGCAGAAGTGGCTTCTGCCTGCGTGGATCGGTGTCAGTTGATCAGGCTCCAGAGAAGCACCTTGAGGCAGTTTCCTTCCTGGAAGGTTGCTGTGTGGATGGAGAGAGTCACCGGTTCTTTATCCACGAGCACCGCGTCCCACATTCCCAGACCTAACGTGGGCCTCTGGGATCTGCATGCCTCCGCCAGTGATACAATTTATTTGTTGTCATTTGAACCTCATTGAGGTTCAAACGAAATTTGGTTTCTGCAGTCGTACAAACGTGGAAGGACCAAGACACAACACAATTTACACAAACATCCATCGCAGCGAATCTCCTCCTCGCTGTGATGGAAGACAAAGTCTTATCTCTCCCCTGCACTCCCCATTCTCCTCCTGATGTCAGAGTCAAAGTGTTCGGCTGATCTGAGTGTGCTCCTCATTAATTTTCCTCCAATATACATTAAAAATCTGGCAGGCACGGCCAGATCCCTAGAGGTAGTGGTGGCACATTTTCGCCTGCGCCCAACTACAGGATCAGGCAAGAAGACAAAAGTGCTGGAGAAACTCAGCGGGTGCAGCAGCATCAAAGGAGCGAAGGAAGTAGGCAAGGTTTCGGGACGAAATGTTGCCTATTTCCTTCGCTCCTTAGATGCTGCTGCACCCGCTGAGTTTCTCCAGCACTTTTGTCTACCTTCGGTTTTCCAGCATCTGCAGTTCCTTCTTATACAGGATAAGGCACCTTGCTTGTTCACTCGTGGTCGCTGGTGAAGTGGAACGAGAGATTAGTTTGGTTTAGATCTACAGTGCAGAAACGGGCCCTTCGGCTCACCCAGTCCACACTGACCGCACTGACAATTTACACTTTTACCGAAGCCAATTAACCTACAAACCTGTACGTCTCTGCAGTGTGGAAGGGATCCGGAGCACCCGGGGAAAACCCACGCAGTCACGGGGAGAACGTACAAACTACGTATAGACAGTACCCATAGTCAACATCGAACCCGGGTCTCTGGTGCTGTGAGGCATCAACACTACCGCTATGATTTGAATGAATGAATGAATGAATGAATGCATGAATCTATCTCTTTATTGTCATTGCACACGGTACAACAAAATTTAAAAGTCAATCCCACGGTGCGATTCACAAGAGCAATTTTAAATATATAAAAAAAGGTAAAAATATATACATATTAAAAAAAATTACAGATAAATAACAATAGCAGCTGAGGTAGAACCATTCAGTTGAATGTGAGTGTTATTTCTTATTTTGCAATGTTAAGTTCATGTATGGCTATGGGGTAGAAGCTGTCTCTGAGTCTGTTTGTGCGAGCTTTGAAAGACCTGTACCGTCTGCCAGAGGGCAGCAGGTGGAACAGGTTGTGTCCAGGGTGGGAGGGGTCCTTCAGGATGTTGGCTGCCCTGCCAAGGCAGCGAGAGCTGAAGATGTCCTTCAGGGAGGGAGGGCAGTGGGCAGCCAGTGATTTTTTGTGCGGTGTTGATGACCCTTTGAAGGGCTCTCCTGTCCGCTGCAGAGTTGTGCTGGCATACCATGCTTGGCCTTTATACAGTTTACACCAGCACAGATCCTCCGTAATTTGTGTCGATTTGAAGTCTGAGACCCTTTCCACACAGTCCCCATTGATGAATAGTCTATGCTGGTGCCTAAATGGAAGAAGGAGCAGAAAATGGAATATAAACCAGCATCTTCTCCGCCCATTTCTATGCTATTTTTCCTAAAGGATCCTCAGAAAGTAGAGTTGCTGCTGGGCCTTCTTGACTGCTGTGGTGGTGTTTGTAGTCCAAGAGAGATCCTCCGTAATTTGTGTGCCCAGGAATTTGAAGTCTGAGACCCTTTCCACACAGTCCCCATTGATGAATAGGGGTTTGGGGGCTGCACTGTTCTTACGGAGGTCTGTGCTGCCGTGCCTAAATGGAAGGAGGTGTTGGAGCAGAAAATGGAATATAAACACCAGCATTGAGCAAAGGCCAAAGAGCCACCTATTTCTATGCTATGCTCCTTTGTAATGTGATGAACTCTCAAAAGTTGATTGGCGTAGTTTGCAGGCACGGAGATGTCTGCAAAGTGAATTGCTTTCAGAAATGTAATAGTGAGAGTTCAGGAATATAAGAGTGAAGGACAAGGCAGGTGGGAGTACGGAACCCTGGAGGATGAGAGAAATTGAGGCTCTGGTCAGGAAATGTCCCCATAGTACTGGAGATAGAGGAACACACTAAAGAAAATCAGGCGGACGAAAAAGGACATGAGATAGTTCTGGCAATTAAGATAGAAACATAGAAAATAGGTGCAGGAGTAGGCCATTCAGCCCTTTGTGCCTGCACCGCCATTCAATATGATCATGGCTGAAGATTGAGGGGAATCCAAAGAGATTCTGCCAGTATATTAAGAGAAAAAGGGATAACTAGAGATTATGATTTTATAGGTTGGATATCATGTCTCATGAATTTTATTGAGTTTTTTAATATCACTGGGGGTACGGTAACACAGCGGGAGAGTTGCTGCCTTGCAGCACCTGAGACTCGAGTTCGATCCTGACTATGGGTGCTGTCTGTACAGAGTCCGTACGTTCTCCCTGTGTCCTGCGTGGATTTTCTCCAGAAGCTCCAGTTTCATCCCTCACTCGGTGGACCGAAGGGCCTGTTTCCACGCTGTATCTCTAAACTAAACAACCATGAAGGGTTGCCACAGAGGGTAGTTGAGGCCAGTTCATTGGCTATATTTAAGAGGGAGTTAGATGTGGCCCTTGTGGCTAAGGGGATCAGGGGGTATGGAGAGAAGGCAGGTACGGGTTACTGAGTTGGATGATCAGCCATGATCATATTGAATGGCGGTGCAGGCTCGAAGGGCCGAATGGCCTACTCCTGCACCTAATTTCTATGTTTCTATGTAAGGTTGATGAGGGCAAGGCTGTAGACATAGACATAATGGATTACAGCAAGGCCTTTCAGAGGGTTCTGTGTGCGCTCTTGCATACAAGTTTTGTATGGAAACCTCAATTGCAATTGCTTCCACTGCCTTTTCAGGCATTGAAATATAAATTATTATAAGAAATGTTCATCGTTGAGATTTAGTTCAAGTTCATAAGGTCTAGGAGCAGAATTAAACCATTCGGCCCATCAAGTCTACTCTGCCATTCAATCATGGCTGATCCATCTTTCCCTCTCAACCCCATTCTCCTGCCTTCGCCCAAAAACCCATACTAATTAAGAATCTGTCAATGACCACCTTAAAAATATCCATTGATGGCCTCCACAGCCGTCAGTGGCAATGAATTCCACAGATGCACCACGCTCTGACGAAATAAATCCCTTCTCGTCTCCTTTCCAAAGATCTGGTTAGTGACGGTTGCTAATTATACCACGGTTATGGTAAACCCTTGAGCTTAGCAAGAAAGGATCAGGGTCATGGTGACCACCGGTTGACTTTGGTGTGACATGGCACCGTGTGCCAAACATCCTCCTACACCAATGCCCGCGGTAGATCCAATGCCAACTGGCTTTACTGTCAGAACTTAATTAGCATCAAGAACATGCTACCTGCCATCAAGTATAGACTTAAGCTCTTGTTATTACTGCAAAAATAATCTAGTCTTATGTGACCTCCCACCATGTGTAGATGTAAGAGTTACTGAGGAAGTGGTTGGACACTTTATTCTCAAAAGAAAAGTACAAAGTGCTGGAGTAACTCAGCGGGTCAGGCAGCATCTCTGGAGAAAAAGGACACAGTGCCTTCCATAACGTTTGGGACAAAGACCCATCATTTATTTATTTGCCTCTGTACTCCACAATTTGAGATTGTAATAGAAAAAAAATCACATGTGGTTAAAGTGCACATTTGCTGAGGCCGCGAGTATGCGGGAACTTCTCTTGAGCATGATGGAGAGTTCCAGTGACCTCATAGGATCCCCTAGGACCTCGCGTCGACCATGCTACGAGTGAGTCGAGGGCAAACTCTTCTAAACTCGCAGATAAGGTCGCCACAGTGGGACAGCCCCTTTACTAAACTATGGACTACTTTGGTTGCACTAAGGACTTTGGGCGTTTTTGCACTAGTATTGGGATTATTCATTTATTATTTTTGTTTTGTTTATGCTATGTCATCTATGAATGTTGTGATTACAAGACTTTTATGCTGCTGCTGCAAATTCAGTGTCAGTTTTTGTGACAATTAAACGCTCTTGGCTCTCTCTTGATTACACGCACCACCGGACTCAGGAACAGCTTCTTCCCCTCTCTTATCAGGCTTCCAAACAGTCCTTCCATAAGCAAGGGTACTGTCCCAATCTTCCAACCTACCTCATTGTATATTGGACATTTTCTCTGGAATCGATGCACTACAATGCTTAGACATATATTCTACACTGTATCTCTCCCTTTGGTCTACTTATTGCACTTGAGTTGGTCTGATCATATTTATTGTCAGAATTGATTGAAGAGCATGCAAAACAAAGCTTTTCACTGTACCTCAGTACACATGGCAATGATATACCTAAATGTGTAGGAGGGAACTGCAGTTTGTTGGTTTACACCGAAGATAGACACAGAATGCTGAAGTAGCTCAGCGGGTCAGACAGCATCTCTGGAGAAAGGGAATAGGTGACATTTCGGGTCGGGGCCCTTCTTCAGACAGAGTCAGGGTAGATGGAATCTAGAGGTATGAAATAATACAGAACAAATCAGAGACAGCACAGATGACCCAGAAAAGGTGGAGACCACAATGGTCCCTTGTTGGCTGTGGAAGATGCGATAACAAAGGCAGATAAACAGTGAAACTAACAGGACAATTAAGGTGTGGGAGGGACAGGGAGAGAGGGGATGCAATGGTTACTTGGAATTAGAGAAATCAATTATCATACGATTGGGTTGTAAGCTGCCAAGCAAAATATAAGGTGCTGTTCCTCCACTTTGCTTGTGGCCCCATTCTGACAGTGGAGGAGACCAAGGACAGAAAGGTCAGTGTGGGAATGGGAGTTTAAACTAAACCCGAGGGAGATGTTGTGGTGGATTAAAGATATTGGAAGGTGTGCCGTACAAATGCAATCACTGACTCTGCGGTCCATTGCTTTATCTTGCAGGATCAGGGTCAACGCCAGGTTATAATGGAAGGAAAAAGAAGCTTTAAAGAAGGTCCTGGAAAAGTTGTTTGGAATGACAATCTTGACATTGTGCGCGATTGATAATCGTCTACAAAGGGACTCGCCATGAAGTGAACTTAAAAGCAAGCATCGCTGGTTCTTTGGATCGTTATCAGGCAGGGACGTTGTGTCTGCGTTTCAACTCGGCGACCATTGCCAGCAGATGTGAGCTGGGCAGAGAGAGTCTAAAGAGCAGCGGACATTTAGCAAATGAATCCTGCCGCCGTTCCGCAGAGACGAACGTGAAGCCTCTCCCTGGGTCATGGAGCCCGAGTCGAGCTCTGCCCAGCAGAAGAGTACAGGGAGGTCCGAGCACAGCCCTAGCAGGAAGTCGAGCCAGATTGAAGCTGGTCCCTCGGCTGGGAGGTCAACCGTTGCTTACCACCCGGGCCAGCTGCAGCCCTGCTTCTCTGGCGCCTTGCCCGTTCCTGCCCATCAACAGGTCCTGGCGCCCGATCAGACGGAACACCCCAGCTCCTACTCCTCCTACGAGCAGGTCCACCACAGCTCACCGCAACTCCTGCAGCAACCCATGGCCTCGGCGTTCATGGCTGCGGTTAAGCCGGAGCTCGGTCTGGAAGGGAGATCCTGGCAGCTCTTCGACCCCAGAGGTCCCATGGTGTCCGCTCCCTTCCACCCCTCCGGCCTCCACCCCCACCGGCATCTTCTCCCCTCCCGCTCCCCCATCGTGGCCAAGGAGGAGCCTCAACCAGCCCAACCCGTCCACGGCCACCACTCAGGGCAGGTCCCCTTGAAAGCAGACGAGTTGCCCAGGAAGGACAAGAAGCCCCAGAAGCCGGGCAAGTACATCTGCCAGTTCTGCAGCCGCCCCTGCGCCAAGCCCAGCGTCCTCCAGAAACATATCAGGTCGCATACGGGGGAGCGGCCCTACCCTTGCCACTCCTGCAGCTTCTCATTCAAGACCAAGAGCAACCTGTACAAGCACAGGAAGTCTCACGCCCACAAGCTGAAGGCTGGGCTGGTGCCGGGCTCCATGGGGGAGCCTTACCCGGGCACCTCGGGCCTGGACGCGGAGAAGCTGAGCGGGGACGAGCCCGAGGAGCAGACGGAGGGAGACGAAAGCACAGACTCCGAGGATGAGACGGTCGGGATGCCGCCGGGTCATTCGCTCGACCCCCCGTCCAAGCACAAGCACATTCCCGGCTGCAGCTCCTTCGGCCCTCCGGAGGCCAGCCCCAGGCAGCCGGCCTTCACCCTGGCTCAGCCGGGCGAGCCGTCGTCGTCGTCGTCCCTGGACGAAGGCTGCCACCTCTCGGAGTCCTCCTCCTTGGACCTCTCCTACAGCCACAAGCCGGACGACTCTCACACCATCAAGCAGAGGCTGGCCCTGCGCCTGAGCGAGAGGAGGAAGGCGCTGGCCGCGGACGAGCAGACTCAGACCTTCCTGAGCCCGGGGGGCAGCAAAGGCAGCACGGAGTCGGGCTACTTCTCCAGGTCGGAGAGTGCCGAGCAGCAGCAGCAGCTCAGCCCGCCGCAGGCCAGCGCCAAGTCGTACGCCGAGATCATCCTGGGCAAGTACGGGCGCTACGGCCAGAGGACTGCCATGATCGCGGCCAGCGCCACCCACAGCAGGCTCAGGCTGCCTCCGCCGGCCATGGAGGACAAGCCGTCGGGCCTCTCCTTCTCCCTGCCCAAGGCCCAGATGGAGCAGAATGTCATCGAGCACATCACCAAACTCATCACCATCAACGAGGCGGTGGTGGACACCCGGCAGATCGACAGCGTCAAGCCCCGCCGCACCTCCCTCTCCAGGAGGGGAAGCATCGAGTCGCCCAAGCCCGGCACCTCCAGGGATTCCTTCCACTTCGACCCCAAGCAGGCCTTGTGTCCGGAGGCCAGCAGGCTCGCCCACCGCGGCCACACAGGCCTGACCGAGACCGTGCCCCTGACCAGGAGCAACTCCATGCCGTCGGCCGGCACCTCCTGCACTGCGCCCGCCGCCTTCAAGGGCAGCCACTCGTTCGACGACCGGACCACGGAGCCGGACCAGGCCTTCAGCCAGGGCCTGATCACCCACCACCGCATGTTGAAGAGGCAGAAGGCCATCGAGCTGCCCTCGGGCATGGAGTACCAGGCAGTGGAGGAGGAAGGGGGGGAGGCGGCCAAGGAGAGGCCCGGGGTCGGGGAGGAGCATGGAGAGGCCGAGGCCGAGCCCGCCAGGAGGGCCAAGAAAGGGCCGAGGGTGAAGGGGCTGATGTACGAGTGCGACATCTGTGGGGCCCGCTATCGGAAACGGACCAACTACGAGACGCACAAGAAGTTTTACTGCTCGGAGCTGCACGCCCCTCGCACCCGGCCTCGGCCTCAGCCCCAGCCCCCGGCCTTGCCTGCCCTCGGCGGCCCGCAGGCCGAGCACAGGCCCCCCGGCCCAGAGCTGCAGCCGCAGCCGCAGATCGTCCACTACAAGCTGCGGCCCTCGCTGGAGCTGACGCCGGCCAGGAAGAGGAGGAAAGAGAAGAGTCTGGGCGACGATGAGGAGCCGCCCTATGGCGTAGGCCCGAAGCCCCAGTCTGCCGTCGGTGTCGGTCCCGCTCCCGGCCCTCCCGCTCCCAGCCCCGGCTTACCGTTGATGGCAATTGAAGCGGCCGCGGACACGAGGATCAGGCCGATGGTCACCGCGGCGGAGGGGAGGCCGCCATCGTCGACGCCGGCCTCGGATGGCTCCAAACGCACGACGGGGAAGGAGATCTCCGTCATCCAACACACCAACACGCTGGGCCGGCCCGGATCCTTCGAAGCGGCGCCCCCTCTCGATCCCGCCGAGCACCTGGTCGCCTTGAGCTCGCAGGAGGCCGAATATAGCGGCCTGGTGGTGGTCGAGGCCGAGGAGAGAAGGCCGTGGCAACCACCACCAAGGCCCCACCATCACCATCATCATCACCACCACCCGCTGCAGGCCCGGCTCGTCCGCCAACGAAAGATCCAGGTGCCCGAGATCCTGGTGACCGAGGAGCCGGAGAAGGTGGAGGAGAAGAAGAAGAAGGAGGAGGAGGAGGGCCCGGCCGCTGCCGCCGCCGCCAAGGAGCCGGACAAGCCTCCTCCCGAGGAGTTCCAGTGGCCGCAGAGGAGCCAGACCCTCTCGCAGTTCCCCACCGAGAAGCTGCCGCCCAAGAAGAAGCGCCTGCGGCTGGCCGACATGTCGCAGTCGTCGGGCGAGTCGAGCTTCGAGTCGGCCCCGCCGCTCTCCCGCAGCCCCAGCCAGGAGAGCAGCCTGTCCCGCGGCTCCAGCCTCTCGGCCTCCTTCGAGAGGGAGGGGGATGGTGGCGTCGAGGCCCGCGTCGAGGCCCAGGTCCGGCCGTCGGGCCCACACATGCTGACCGTGCCCGCTCACTACCAGCAGCAGAGGGAGATGAGGCGCTCGTCCTCGGAGCAGGCCTCCTCCTCCTCCTCTTCCTCGGCCGCCCACCAGCCGCCCCCCGAGGCCCGCAGCAAGTCCTTCGACTACGGCAGCCTCTCCTCGGAGGCCGGGCCCGGCGTCAGGCTCCTCTCGCCCGCCTGGGAGCGCCGGAGGTGCCTGCTGGTTCGCCAGACCTCGCTGTGCGGGAGCACAGACCCCGGGCCCGACCCTCCGCCACCGCTCCCGCCCAGGCCAGACAAGGCCGAGCTAGGCCCGGTGGCGAGGTACCGCTCCCCCCCTCCTCCAGCACCCCGTCCCTGCCCACCCGGGGACCCCCCGCCACACTGCGAGGCCCATCGCCCCTTCCCCGCCCCGGCCTTCCAGGAGGGGCCCCACTACCCGCCGCGGTACCTCTCGGCCTTCGGGCCCCAGCAGCAGCAAGGCCCGATGTCAGCCCTGCTCTCAGCGCCAGAGGGGATGCTGGCCCCTCTCCAGCCGCCACCCCCAACTCTCCCATACCCCCACTACCCCCTGCCCCATCCTGTGGCCCCCGAGCTGCCCGCCCGGCCCTCCCCGCTCCTGCCCCTGACCCCCACCCCGGCCCAGCCTCCCACCTACCTGCCCGCACGATCCCAGCTGGCCTTCCAGTTGCAGGCCGGAGGGCGATTCAGGGACCGCAAACCCCCCTTCCACCCACTGCCGGAGTACAGCCCCTCTCCCTCCTTCCCACCCCCCACCATCACCCATTCCCCTGAGCCCCTGCGGCCCACGGTGTCCCTGGTGGTGCCGGTCAGGGTCCAGGAGCACTTGCCCACCTACGGCAGTGCCATGTACACCACCCTGTCCCAGATGCTGGTCACCCAGTCGGCAGATAGTTCCACCACCGTGGTCATCTGCAGGGTGGAGGACAGCAGACCCAAGGCCACCCTGGTCTGCAGCGCCGGCGTGCACGGTATCGGCCTGGACTTGGCGCAGATGATCGCCGGCCACCACCGGGACTTCTTCCCCTCGCCCTACCTCCGAGTGCCCGTGCCCATGGCGGAGAGGACAGGTTGCCTCATGCTCGGGTCCACCACAGAAGGTACCTATGCAGCCGAGACCTACCCGTCCACCATCGGTGGGAGCAAACGTATGTTGTCCCCAGCCGGGAGCTTGGAACTGACGATGGAGACCCAGCAGCAAAAGCGAGTGAAGGAGGAAGAAATAGAGGAAGAATCGGAAGAGAAAGCTGAAGCAAGAACCGACGAGGCTTTGAGAAGACACTCTCCCCAGCCGTCCAGACGGTGCCAAGCTGAGACCAAGGTCTCGGCTGTTCAGACCTCGTCTCCTCCCCTCACGTCCTCCCTGCAGCCACCTGGGACTTCTGGTAAACACGAGCACTGGTCTGGACATTTATTCAGAGGTAAAACTTCCCTCGGACCAGTGAAGAAGGAAGATCATCTGGAGGTCATCCAAGAGAGATCTCCAGTACCTTTGCAAGAGTTTCACACGCTCCCGTCCAGCACATTACCAGACCGACCGTCGAGTGCCAGCCCCGCAAAGCCCGCTGCTGTTCCCTGCACGGACGCAGGTGATGCCCATCGCTTCCCCAGCCTCCACACCACCACCAACGTCAGCTGGTGCTACCTGAAGTACACCAAGCCCAACCCCAGCCAGCACACCGACCCAAGGTCCTCCGTCTACGCCAGCTGGTGCATCAGCCTGCACAACCCCAATCTGCCAGGCATGTCCACCAAGCTCAGCCTCGCCCTCCTGAGGTCCAAGCAGATGTCCGGCAAGGAGATCTACACCATGGCCACAGCTCCACGCCGCCAGACGGGCAAGTTGGTCCCATCCAGTGCACGGAAGCTCCGGGTTAGTGAGGTAAGGCAGCAGCAAGGACTGGCTCACATGAGAAATTCACTTTCAGAGTTTCAGTTTAGTTTGGTTTAGAGAAACAGCGCAGAACCAGACTGGGTCCGCACCGACCTACGATCCCTGCACATTAACAACCCCACACGCATACACTAAGGACAATTTTTTGATTTTTATACCAAGCCACTTAACCTAAAAGCGTGTACGTTTTTGAAGTGTGGGAGGAAACCAAAGATCTCGGAGAAAACCCACGCAGGTCACCGGGACAATGTACAAACTCCGTACTGATAGTCAGGATCGAACCCGGGTCTCTGGCACCATAACACAGCAACTCTGTTTTAGTTTATTGTCACGCATACCGAGGTACAGTGAAATGCGTTTGTTGCATGCTAACCAGTCAGCGGAAAGACAATACATGATTACACTCGAGCCATTCACAACGTACAGATAAATGATAAGGGAATAACATTTAGTGCAAGATAAAGCCAGTAAGCCAGATCAAAGATAATCTGAGAGTCGCCAATGATGTAGTTTGTTGTTCACGACTGCTCTCTAGTTGTTTAGTAGGATGATGGTTCAGTTGCCTGATAGCAGCTGGGTAGAAACTGTCCCTGAATCTGGAGGTGTGCGTTTTCACACTTCTGTACCCTTTGCTTGGTGGGAGAGGGGAGAAGAGGGTGTGGCCATGGTGTGCTCCAAATCCAGCGCGGCCCGCGGCCGGACGCCCCAGCGGGGACTCCTCATTGATTTATGCTGCTGGCAAATTTTTGCTTTCTTAGTCCGCCCTAAATTAAGTTTCCTGTAACTCACCGAGCTGCCTCTAAATTTCAGCTTCCCTTACAATTACTTTAAAAGCCCTCCGAACTAACTGACTAACATTTAGCAATGGATTTACAGATGTTTAAGTCCGTCTCCCGGTCTCCAGGGAGGAGGCAGCCGCTACTGTAATCCATTCCGCTCCAAAGCAGATCATTTGTTATTACTGCACATTACATTAATGCTACAACTTTTTGTTTGCTGAGGCACAATTCATTTTCTGAGTTGTAATTCTTTCAAACTTGAGTCAATCTGAGTACCTTCTTAAAAGAAGATGATAACACTGATTGAATTCTGAATAACTTTGTGGCACAGCGGTAGAGTTGCTGCCTCACTGTGCCAGAGATCCAGGTTCGATCCTGACCACGGTTGCTTGTCTGTACGGACTTTGCACATTCTCCTTGTGACCACGTGGGTTTTCTCCGGGTGCTCCGGTTTTCTCCCACATCCCAAAGATGTGCAGGTTTGTAGGCTAATTGGCTTTTGTAAATTGTCCCGAGTGGGTAGGAGAGATGGGGTGATTGTTGGTCGGGGGGCCGAAGGGCCTATTTCCATGCTGCATCTCTAAACTAAAGTAAGTTAAACAAATATTTGCTGCAGTGCACAGATTTTGATGAGCAAGTGAGACAGAATGAAAAATCAGGCGAATTATTAACTCAGAGCTTCCATCTTTAAGTTCATGTCTTCATTTACTGAACATTTATGTGTGTTCCTCTCAATGGAACAGTTCAAGGTAGTGGAACTGTGAAGATAGGATGTAAAAATCCTACAAAGGTAGGTGTCTGGGCTTACAGGGAGTTAGCAGGAGAATGGGTTTAGAAGGGAGAGATAGATCAGCCATGATGGAGTAGACTTGATGGGCCGAATGGCCCAATTCTGCTCCTAGAACTTTTGAAATGGGATATACCAAAACTTCATATCATTGCAAGCAAGAGTCATGCAGTGTGAGCAGGTAGGATGAGTTTAGATAAGGCATCTTGCTCAGCATGGGCAAGTTGGGCCAAAGGGTCTGTTTCCATGTTGTATAACTCTGACTCTGACTATGACTATTCCTTAGTGTATGACTCCGTAACTCTAGGTAATCTGGTTACCCATAACTGCACTAATTCTACATTTCAAATCCTCATTTCTAGATGCACATCCCTTCAGTGCATTCTGCAGATGATGGGAAAGAAGTCTGCAAAGTAGAAAAAGAAGAAGAAAGAAGAAAGAAGCATGAAGATGATAGTTCAACACCGAAGAGGCTGGAGCCTACACGGATTAAGATCTTCGATGGAGGGTAAGAGCGATCTTCTAATGTTTGTGTAAAGTTTAGTTTAGAGAAGCAGCGCGAAAACAGGACTGCGTTGACTAGCGACCCCCACACTCTGACACGATCCTACACACACTAGTGACAATTTACAATTTTACCGAAGCCAATTAACCTACAAATTTCCAATCTTTGGAGTGTGGGAGCAAACCGGAGCATGCTGAGAAAATCCATCCAGGTCACAGGGAGAACGTGCAAAGTCTGTACAGAGAGCACTCATAGTTAGGATCGAACCCGGGTCTCTGGTGCTGTGAGGCAGCTACTCGACCACTGCACCACGGTGCTGCCCTAGTGATGATACTTTTTATTCAAAATTCACCTCGTAGTGAATGAAATTTGCCCCAGGGATTTAAATGTGCAGCCTACATCTATTAGAATGGTTACATTTTTGTTTGCTTTCTTGAAGTTTGAGGTAAATGGCAAACCTGGGTTTTAATCTGTGGGGGGATGAGGGTGGGAGTTCAGGCAGGTTTGTTTGTCCAAGGAAGTTCATTGAATTGTTGGGTGTGGTCAGTAACTAACTCTGTTTCTTCACCATGAACAAAGGTAAGTGGAGGGGGATGGATTTCCAAAAATATATATTAGACAATAGACAATAAACAATAGGTGCAGGAGTAGGCCATTCGGCCCTTCGAGCCAGCAACGCCATTCAATGTGATCATGACTGATTATTCCCAATCAGTACCCCGTTCCTGCCTTCTCCCCATATCCCCTGACTCTGCTATTTTTAAGAGCCCTATCTAGCTCTCTCTTGAAAGCATCCAGAGAACCTGCCTCCACTGCCCTCTGAGGCTGAGAATTCCACAGACGAAGCTGGAAAGAGAGCAGAGAGGAATTACGAGGATGTTGCAGAAATTGAGGGATTGAGCTAGGGGGAGAAGTTAGGGTGGCTGGACTTTATTCCTGAGGGTGGGGTGCTTATGGAGACGTGTTAGATCATGAGGGGAATAGATAGGACAAATGCACAGAGTCTTTTACCCAGTTTAGGGGAATCAAGAACCAGAGTCAGAGGTTTAAGGTGAGATGGGAAAGATTTAATAGGAATGTGAGGGGCAATTTTTTCAACTAGAAAGTGGTGGGTGGTAAGGGATCTAACTGCCAGAGGAGGTAGTTAAAGCAAATTAAAATGCATTTGGATAGGTACATGGATAGGAGAGGTTTAGAAGGATATGGACCAAGCGCGGGCAGGTGGGACTAGTGTAGCTGGGGCATCTTGGTTGGCGAGGGCAAGTTGGGCTGAAGGGGCTGTTTTATTATACAAGAAAGCTAGCTGGTGGATAGCTTTTTCTTTCATTCACAATGTGTATTGGAAAACCCCGAATAATCTATAGCAGGTATCTCTCATTTCCATCACTGATCCCATTGTACTTCATTATCATGCTAAACCATCTCAGTCTGGGCCCGTGGCCACATAGACCATGCAAGTCATTTCTAAAAATAATCGTGACCAAAGTGACCCAAGCTTTGATCTATTCGGATGTGAATATCTCACATTTGGGATTATATTCCCATTGTCTCTTTTCCTAATCAGGTGGCAGCATGGTGGCGTAGTGGTAGAGCTACTGCCTTAGAGCGCCAAAGACCTGGGTTTGATCCTGACTGTGGGCGCTTGTCTGTACCGAGTTTGTATGTTCTCCCTGTGAACTGTGTGAGTTTTCTCCGAGATCTTCGGTTTCCTCCCACACTCCAAAGACATAGAACTTTGTAGGGCAATTGGCTTGGTATAAATGTAAATTGTCCCTAGTGTATGTAGGATAGTATTAGTGTGCGGGGATCACTGGTCGGTGCAGACTCAGTGGGCTAATGGGCCTGTTTCCGTGCTGTATCGCTAAACTAAACTAAGTTCACTATGGACTTGAGTCTCAAAATTCGTTCACTTACTAATTTATGCCTTGCTTTCCAGAACATCGATCACTTAATTTTACTTTTAGTTAATTCTATTTACTCGCATATATAGAAAGTTAGAGACATTTGGTTTCTTTCTTGCATTCGATTTAGCGGCAGATATAGCCAAGACAATTTCCAATTTACCGAGGTGAATTACATCCATACCAAGCCAATTAACCTAAAAACCTTTACATCTTTTGGCATGGGGAGGAAACCTGGGCACCTGGAGAAAACCCACGCAGGTCATAGTGAGAATAAACATACTCTGTGCAGGCAGCACCCGTGGTCAGGATCGAACCCAGGTCCCTTGCGCTGTAAGGCAGCAACTCTGCCGCTGCGCAAACGTACGTACCGCCCGTGTACTGGTCTATGTTTTAGATTTTGGAAGCAGTTTGAAAAACTGAATGTCTATGTGCATGTGTGCAAGCGCATGCAATAAGCTCACATAATATACCGCTGAATAAACAGTTGCTGTAATTCGGGGGATGTAGATAACCTTTCAAGGTGGAGTTTCTAATGATAGTTCCAAAGGATCTGTTTGTATGCCAGTGATGGTTCTATCTTTTATGTGCCAAGTTGATTCAGTGTTTCAGTGGCTGGAGCTCGTGTCATGACATATAATTTCAAATATTGACTTTAATAATGGTGTGATTATCCAGTAGAAAGCCAGATTTCTTAGTATTTGAAGTGCATTTTAGTGCCTCTGATGGTAACTGGAGATGTTTTGAAGATCAATATTTATTTTGCTCAAGGAAGTGTAATGCTGGATGTAGATGCAGGT
This sequence comes from Leucoraja erinaceus, assembly GCF_028641065.1. Taxonomy (NCBI): domain Eukaryota; kingdom Metazoa; phylum Chordata; class Chondrichthyes; order Rajiformes; family Rajidae; genus Leucoraja; species Leucoraja erinaceus. Next base: position 26,243,844 of record NC_073402.1, on the reverse strand, counting down.
GATATAGACGGCCAATGTGAATCGCTGCTAACGCGATAACTGGTACAAAGCTGCCGCTTAAAGTGTCAACAGGATACTCATCCCATTGCTATATTTGCCACCTTCAATGTGAAGACTACAGGGATGACCATTTGAAATGCACTCTGTTAAACCAGAAGTGGGGCACAATGCCTGCTGATAAGATCTGTAGGCACTGATTTTCTCCCCCGCCCCCCTCAGTATTTATCAATTTCCCCTCTTGTTCTGGGCATGGGTGACAAAGTCAACATTCATTGTCTGTGTGTATGAAGGAACTGCAGATGCTGGTTTACACCAAGGATAGACACAAAATGTTGGAGTAACTTGGCAGGACAGGCAGCATCTTTGGATAGAAGGAATGGGGGTTGACACAAAATGTTGGTATAACTCATCAGGTGACTCTTCGATCCAGAGATTTTGCCTGTCCTGCTGAGTTACTCCACTATTTAATGTCTATTCATTGTCCATTCCTACTTGCTCTCCCATCGGGCAAAAGGTATAGAATTGTGAAAACTCACATCTCCAGATTCAGGGACAGTTTCAGACAACTGGACCATCCTACCACAACTAGACAGCAGACCTGAACCACAATCTACCTCATTGGAGACCCTCGGACTATCTTTGATCAGACTTTACTGGCTTTGTCTTGCACTAAACGTTATTCACCTTATTCCCTTTATCCTGTATCTGTACACTGTGGACTACTTGATTGTAGCCATGTATTGTCTTTCTGGTGACTGGTTAGCACGCAGCTAAAGCTTTTCACTGTACCTCGGTACACGTGACAATAAACTAAACAACTCCAAATATGAGAGGTGATGGTGGCTAACACCCACCTGGAACAGCTGCAGTCCCTCCTTGTAAGGTTCTACGATTTAGTTGTGACGATGATGAAAGAAGGGCGATACAGTTCAGGAGTAACTCAGCAGGTCAGGCAGCATCTTTGGCAAACATGAACATGGACAGATGACAATTTGGGTCAGGACCCTCATTCTGTCTGAGGAAGGATCCCATCCCGAAACGTCCAGAGATGTTGCCTGACGCACTGAGTTACTCCAGCACATTGTGTCTTTTTTTTTGTAAACCAGCATCTGCAGTGACTGTGTCCTCATCCTACCCTGTCATATTTCAGGTCAGGATGGCATACGACTTGGTGGGAAACAGGGTGGGTGGTTCAGACTCTGCTGTCTTTGATCTTCTCTCCGGTAAAAGATTGCGACATGATCTATGAATTCAAATCAAGTCACTTTTATTTATATAGCACATTTAAAAAAACAACTCTCGTTAGCCAAAGTGCTTTGGTGGCTTCAATGGCTTACACAAACTAGAACTTTCATTACATAAAACTTTACAGCGTGGAAAGGTTATTTTAGCATGACTAGTCCATGCTTGTTTTAATGCTTAAATCCACTCCTATTTATATAATCTCAGCATGTCCTTCTATTTCTTTTGGCCTCATCTACCAATCCAGTTTTGCCTTGAATATCATGGATGTATTTTCTCTTTGATAGCTCCTCAAACCTCCATTTGATAGTGAGTTCTCTGCTTTAGGCAGTCACTGCAGAAATAAGAATCCAATTGAATTTTCTTTTGGATTTAGGTGCTTAGAGTTATACAACATGGGCCCACTGATTCTCACCAATCACCCGTTCACGCTAGTTTAAAGTTATTTTTCATCCACTTCCCTACACACTGGGGGCACTTTACGGCTGCCAGTTAACCTACTAACACGCACGTCTTTGGGATGTGTGAAGAAACGGAAGTGCCTGGAGGAAGCCCACACAGTCAGAGGAACAACATGCAAATTCCACACAGACAGCACCCAAAGTAGGGATTGAACCCGGGTCTCTAGCTCTGTGAGACAAGTCAAGTCAAGTTTATTTGTCACATACACATACGAGATGTGCAGTGAAATGAAAGTGGCAATGCTCGCGGACTTTTGTGCAAAAGACAAACAACAAAACAACCAAACAAATTATAAACACAATCATAACACACATATTCTTTTACATAATAAATAATGGAAGGAAAAACATTCAGTAGAGTTAGTCCCTGGTGAGATAGGCGTTTACAGTCCGAATTGCCTCTGGGAAGAAACTCCTTCTCAACCTCTCCGTTCTCACCGCATGGCAACGGAGGCGTTTGCCTGACCGTAGCAGCTGGAACAGTCCGTTGCAGGGGTGGAAGGGGTCTCCCATGATTTTATTTGCTCTGGAGTTGCACCTCCTGTTGTATAGTTCCTGCAGGGGGGCGAGTGAAGTTCCCATAGTGCGTTTGGCCGAACGCACTACTCTCTGCAGAGCCTGCTTGTCCTTGGCAGAGCAATTCCCAAACCAGATGGTAATGTTCCCGGACAAGATGACAAGACAAGTGGCTCTACCAGCTAGCTGTGCTACTGTGCTGCCCGTTTATTATGAATGTTTTAGTCTTAACTGCCTGTTATGATCTCCCTTGCAAATTGACTCAATTGAAACATTAACAGAATTGAGTAGAAAGGAGCTGCAGATGCTGATTTATACCAAAGGTGGACACAAATTGCTGGAGTAACTCAGGTGGTCAGGCAATATCTCTGGAGAAAAGGAACAGGTGATGTTTTGGGTCGGATCCCTTCTTCAGACGCAATGATGGAGAAGGCCGGAACAAAACAGGGCCAGCAACAGATGCCTTCCAATCCAATCCAATCCAACTTTATTTGTTAAGCACTTTAAGACAACCAATGTTGAACAAAGTGCTGTACAGTGGAATAAACAAGACGTCATAAACAGACAACATAACAGCTCACATAAAGCGCAAAATACAACAATAAATTAAAAGACATAAAACATGAGTAAAAATAATAACCACGCAATAAAGCAATCAAAAAAAGAAAGTAAATAAAGCAATCAAAGGCCAAAAAAGAGAAGTAAAAAAAGTCGACCTCTTATATGGGTGTATCAAAGGCCCATTGTTAGCCGGAGATGTGCAAAGACAGGGATAAGGCGTTTTTTAGAAGTGACAATTTTGGTATTAAAACACAAAATAGAGAGAGTACAGAGGAGATTTAAGAGGCCTGGGTTTCAACAACTATACAGAGATGGTTGAATAAGTTAGGTCCATTCTGATGAGCGCCATTGTTAGCTTGGGGGTCTTTAGAAAGATGTGCAAACGACAGAGTTGATAAGATGCGAACAAGAGGACATGACTAGAATTAAGGGACAGTTTAGGGGTAATATGAGGGGGATTTTTACGCAGAGAAGGAATGGAGATGGTGGAGGCAGGTTCAACACTTGCTTGATTGGTAGTGCAGGTGTCAAGGGGATTTGTTATGTAGGGCCGAGATGGGCAGGCGAATTGTTATATGGTTATATGGATAGAGAAAGATATGCGAACAATGGCCATGACAGCTAGGTATTGAATGGCGGTATTGATGAATGACTGGACTCTGGGGAGAAGGGGCAAATGGGGTTGAGAGAGACCTGATCAGCCTTTGATTGAATTATGAATGAACATCTATCAAATGCACCTGCTCCTTTGACTTATGAACATTATCTTGCAGCTCATCATTGACGATAATCTTGTAGCATAAAGTAGACATTTAATGCCAATGTTTGATTAGAAAGATAGTTGCCTCTTATCTTGCTGGGGTTGACATCAGCAGAGTTTAAGAGGCATTAACTGAAGCTTGGTTAGATGGGGCTTTGGCATTTTGCAGTCACCAGGTTTGGCTGAATTTGCATTAGATGTATCCTGAGTAGGATTTGAAGACTATTACATTTTGATCTGTGACGTGTGGTCTCCAACTTCACACCGAGAATCATCTTTTTCGAGCAATGCTCAGTCATTGAGAAGCAGGGGATAGCGAAGTAAACTCATTCCTTGGCAAGGGGCTATCACTCTTATCAGCATTCTGTCTTTACCTCCGTTAATTTCCCCCGGGGGCTGAAATGAGGTAAATCGTGAGCTAACTGGGACTGTCCGCTGAAGGCGTACTCCCACGGATTGATGTTTTTGTGAGTAAGAGCAAAAGATGCACGCCGACAGCTGATTCATTGCCTCAGTACAATTGCAGCCCCAAGGCCCCCGTTTGTTCTCTGCCCCCAGTTCCAGTCAATGTGTGATGCCACCCTTGTTTCCGAGACACAAAGTGTTCAGTAAGTTCTTAACTTTTAATGAAACCCATTTGCAGAGTGTGCGTCATTATACCTGTGAAAAGTGAGATTCTCAAACAAGCTGTGTGTGGTTTATTCAAGGGCTTGACAGTGGCATAGTAGCACTGTGGCATCACGCCCCTGTTCTTCCTTACAATGGGTATATCTGGGTATAATGTCCATCTGAATGAAAGTGCATCTGAAATCTAAAATACATCGTCGAAGGTTCCTCAGTGGAGAAAAGCGGGTGCAGCAGCATCTGGAGCGAAGGATTGACTGCCTAGCCGAAACGTTGTTTTGGTGTGCTGTTGCACCCGCTGAGTTTCTCCCTTTTTGTGTGACTGAAAACTCAATAAGCCACTGGTCTGGCTAGAAGTTTTGGTAGAGTTGACTGCAATAGCCAGCTGGCACTGGTCTGCCTTACAGACAGACACCCAGGTTCGATCCTGACTATGGGTGCTGTCGGTACAGAGTTTATATGTTCCCCCTGTAACTGCGTGGGTTTTCTCTGGGTGTTTTAGTTTCCTCCCACAATCCAAAGACATACAGGTAATTTACTTTGGTAAAATTGTAATTTGTCCCTAGTGTGTTGAATCGTGTTAGTGCACAGGGCGATCGCTGGTCAACGCAGACTCTGGGCTGAAGCGCCTGTTTCAACGTTGTATCTCTAAAGTCTCTAAAGTAAAGTCTACACAGACTGTTTTGAGGACAGTTACATATTTGGTCTCGTAAAAAGATTTGTCAGAGCCTGTTTCCATGCTGTATCTCTAAACTAAACTAAACTGTGGTAAATTCAGTGACAACATTCCTGCTTCAGAGTAATCCCTGGTAAGTTTTATAAATAGCTCTATATTATGAGACTATGAAGGCACCTGCTCGATCCCATTATGTCAATAAACTAGTCCGTGCAAGCCTCATGGTCATTGCGTGCTTCCTAGATGCGTGTTTAGAAACACTTTAGCATGATGAGGCAGCCCAGCTTCAGACGATAACACTTTGGAGCTGTCTGAAGGATAAGCAACAGCAGATAAGGTTCTCCTTGTCCCCTTAGGGGTAGTTGAGGCAGGGACTATTGCAACGTTTAAGAAAAAATTAGACAGGTACATGGATAGGACAGGTTTAGAGTGATATGGGTCAAATGCAGGCAGGTGGGACCTGTGTAGATGGAACATGTGTAAGAAGGAACTGCAGATGCTGGTTTAAACTGAAGACTGTCACAAAAAGCTGGAGTAACTAAGCAGGACAGGCAGCATCTCTGGAGAGAAGGAATGGGTGATGTTTTGGGTCGAGACCCTTCTTTGTGAGAGCAAGTTGGGCGGCAGGGCCTGTATCCCCGCCGTATGACTATGACTTTATCTTTAATTGTGCTTAATATTAATAAATGTTCTTTCGTTGAAGCAAGTAGTTTAGATTTAGATTCCCGCATAATAACACTATCCCACACACTCATTAACACTATGAGTGACAGTCTTTACATTTATACCAAGCCAATTAACCTACAAACCTTTGGAGTCTGGGAGGAAACTGAAGATCTCGGAGAAAATCCAGGCAGGTCACGGGGAGAACGTACAGACAGCACCCGTAGTCGGGATCGAACCTGGGTCTCTTATACTCTAAGCACTGTAAGGCAGCAACTCAACCGCTGCGCCACCATACCGCCCAAATTAAATTAATAATTAAACGGCAGGTAGGAAGAATTGCAGTGGCATCTATGTTCCACAGAGCCAAGCACTTCAGATTTGCGCGAATGTAATAATTTATTGTGGGATTCAGGAGGGATGTCAAACACCAGACTTTTGGCTGGGTCTCTTCCCGAGCGGAGGTGACTCTGCTGTGGCTACAGCGTAATTAAGGAACACAGAATGAGAGCACTGAGCTCTGCTCCACAAAGAAGCTTTATTAATTGCTGGCAAGATTGTTACTCCACAGACCACGTGGAATGTGTTGTGTGCAGTGTTACTGCTTTCTCTTAAAAGTGTGCAGTCTTTAGGTCGGATATGATTGCTTGCAGATGGCCTTACAGTGAGAGTTTGTTTAAGAGCATTCCACATTTACAGCCTGAACATGTGGAGATTCCCGAGGGTCTATCTGAAAGCAAGCCTTAAAACTACGGCATTTCTTGGAATATACAGATTGGGCAAGGGTCTGTAATCTTCCACACCGTCCCTGCAACCCTTTCCCATCTCCGCACGCTAGTATTCTGAACTATGCATTGCGACCATCTGAAAAATGACCACTATCGTCCCCAACTGGTGTAAATTTAATTATTTGGAGCAAGGAGAATATGGTAGAGAAAGTTTAGTTTGGAGACACAGCACGGAAGCAGGCCCCTCGAGTCCACTCTGCCCAGCGATACTGGTACACTAATGCTACCCTACACACCGTGGATAATTTACAATTTACAGAAGCTAAATTAACCCATAAACCTCTACATCTTTGGAGTGTGGGAGGAATTTGGAGCGCCCGGAGAAAACCCACACAGTCACGGGCATAATTTGTAGTCAGGATCCAACCCAGGTCTCTGCCGCTGTAAGGCAGCAGCTCCATTGCTTTGCCGTCTTCCTAATCTTATCAGGTCGTTTGCCCCCATACCCAAGGGAAAACAAACCCTGTCTTTCCAGCATCTCCATATAACCTACAGGTTTGTAGGTTAATTGGCTTTGGTAAAATTGTAAATTGTCCCTAGTGTGTTGGATAGTCCTAGTGTGTTGGATAGTGCTAGTGTAACGGGGTGATCACTGGTCAGCATGGACTTGATGGGCTGTTTCCACGATGTATCTCTAAACTAAACTAAGCTCAACAGGTTCTGATCAGAAACATCACCTATCCATGTTCTCCAGCGATGCTGCCTGACCTGAGTTGTGTCTTTTTGTTTCCTAACCCATTTTATAAAACTATAATGTAAACATCCCAGCTCATTATTTCATGCGTGGCCAAGCATCCCATGTGCCTCAGATAAAAGGGACCTGGGTGAATGCTTGAGGTGGGATACTTAATATGCAGGACTAAGGCAAATTAATGTAGAGCAGAACAAATTGGTTTGCTCCCTGAAAGAGTTAGTACATGCACAATAGGTTTAATTGTCCTCTGTGCTGTACTATTCAAATATATATATTCTTTAAGGATAAACAGTTTTTCAAACAATCTGGTACTTCATCGACAGTTACAGGTGTGGCAACTGTTTCTCAGTTCAACAAGCGGAAAACACCTAAAACAGAACCACAGGGTTGTTCCTGTAAACATACCAGTTAAACGTATTACAAGTTGGCACCTTTGACAAACATCTTCACCTACTTTCTCCTGTTTTTTGTTGTAACTCCTTGAAGAATTGAAATCTCTTCAAGCTTTCACTGTAAAATAAGTTGAATGCTTAATGTTTAGGTTGGAAACTGAGCTCCAGGGTTAATGTTGGAGCCTTTCTTTCCAATACTCTAAATAATGTAGAGGTCCTTAAGAGTCTAGGTACACAAAATTGCTGGAGAAACTCAGCGGGTGCAGCAGCATCTATGGTCCTTAAGAGTCAAGAGTGTTTTATTGTCCTATGTCCCAAACAGAACAATCAAATTCTTACTTGCAGCAGCACAACAGAATATGTAAACATGGTACTCTATAAACATTATAATAAATGGAAGAAAAGTTTTAAATGAATATATAAATATATAATTTTTTATTTTATTGTGTGTGTATATATAATATATATATATGTATGCATGATATACACATACATCACACACACACACACACACACACACAAACATGTATATATATATATATATATATATATATATTTTGTGTGTGTGTGTGTGTATATATATATATTTTATATATACATACACACACACATACACACACATAGATTAGATAGATATATATAATAAGGTATATAATATATATATATACACACAATGCAGAGACACAAACCAATGCTCTATGCAGAGTCAAAAGGTAGTTCAGAGTTAGGTTTCAGAGTTGTTTTCAAGCTGTAGTGTTTAATAGCCTAGTGGCTGCAGAGAAGAAGCTGTTGTTGAACCTGAATGTTACAGTTTATCATCTTCCCAGATTGCCAGGCAATTGCCAGATTGCCAGATTGACTGGCAATTAATTCTAAAAGGGTTGACGGTGGATATGCGATGGAAGACATTTAAAGACTGCATAGATAAACTACAAAATTGTTCATCCCAGTTTGGCAAAAGAATAAATCGGGGAAGGTAGTGCATCTGTGGATAACAAGGGAAATCAGGGATAGTATCAAAGCGAAGGATGATGCGTACAAATTAGCCAGAAAAAGCAGCATACCAGAGGACTGGGAGAAATTCAGAGACCAGCAGAGGAGGACAAAGGGCTTAATTAGGAAAGAAAAAATAGATTATGAAAGAAAACTGGCAGGGAACATAAAAACTGAAGTTTTTATAGATATGTGAAAAGAAAGAGATTAGTTAAAAGAAATGTAGGTCCCTTGGAGTCAGAAACAGGTGAGTTGATCATGGGGAACAAGGATATGGCAGACCAATTGAATAACTACTTTGGTTCCGTCTTCACTAGGGAAGACATAAATAATCTGCTGGAAATAGCAGGGGGACCGCGGGTCAAAGGAGTTGGAGGAATTGAGTGAAATCCAGGTTAGCCGGGAAGTGGTGTTGGGTAAATTGAATGGATTAAAGGCCGATAAATCCCCAGGGCCAGATAGGCTGCATCCCAGAGTACTTAAGGAAGTAGCTCCAGAAATAGTGGATGCATTAGTAATAATGGATTGGCGGGTAGCAAATGTAACCCCACTTTTTAAGAAGGGAGGGAGAGAGAAAACGGGGAATTACAGACCAGTTAGTCTAACATCGGTAGTGGGGAAACTGCTAGAGTCAGTTATTAAAAATGGGATAGCAGCACATTTGGAAAGTGGTGAAATCATTGGACAAAGTCAGCATGGATTTATGAAAGTTAAATCATGTCTGATGAATCTGACAGAATTTTTCGAGGATGTAACTAGTAGCGTGGATAGGGGAGAACCAGTGGATGTGGTGTATCTGGACTTCCAGAAGGCTTTCGACAAGGTCCCACATAAGAGATTAGTATACAAACTTAAAGCACACGGCATTGGGGGTTCAGTATTGATGTGGATAGAGAACTGGCTGGCAAACAGGAAGCAAAGAGTAGGAGTAAACGGGTCCTTTTCACAATGGCGGGCAGTGACTAGTGGGGTACCTCAAGGCTCAGTGCTGGGACCCCAGCTATTTACAATATATATTAATGATCTGGATGAGGGAATTGAAGGCAATGTCTCCAAGTTTGCGGATGACACTAAGCTGGGGGGCAGTGTTAGCTGTGAGGAGGAGGCTAGGAGACTGCAAGGTGACTTGGATAGGCTGGGTGAGTGGGCAATTGTTTGGCAGATCCATTTTGGTGGCAAAAACAGGAAAGCAGACTATTATCTAAATGGTGGCCGATTAGGAAAAGCGGAGATGCAACGAGACCTGGGTGTCATGGTACACCAGTCATTGAAAGTAGGCATGCAGGTGCAGCAGGCAGTGAAGAAAGCAAATGGTATGTTAGCTTTCATAGCAAAAGGATTTGAGTATAGGAGCAGGGAGGTTCTACTGCAGTTGTGCAGGGTCTTGGTGAGACCACACCTGGAGTATTGCGTACAGTTTTGGTCTCCAAATCTGAGGAAGGACATTATTGCCATGGAGGGATTGCAGAGAAGGTTCACCAGACTGATTCCTGGGATGTCAGGACTGTCTTATGAAGAAAGACTGGATAGACTTGGTATATACTCTCTAGAATTTAGGATTTTATAGAAACTTACAAAATTCTTAAGGGGTTGGACAGGCTAGATGCAGGAAGATTGTTCCCAATGTTGGGGAAGTCCATGACAAGGGGTCACAGCTTACGGGTAAGGGGGAAATCCTTTAAAACCGAGATGAGAAAAACCTTTTTGAATCTCTGGAACTCTCTGCCACAGAGGGTAGTTGAGGCCAGTTCATTGGCTATATTTAAGAGGGAGTTAGATGTGGCCCTTGTGGCTAAGGGGATCAGAGGGTATGGAGAGAAGGCAGGTACGGGATACCGAGTTGGATGATCAGCCATGATCATATTGAATGGCGGTGCAGGCTCGAAGGGCCGAATGGCCTACTCCTGCACCTAATTTCTCTATGTTTCCCAATGGCAGGAGTGAAATGAGAGCGTGGCCAGGGTGGTGTGTGTCTTTGATGATGATATGGTTCTTGAACCATATTATCTTTTCAGGGTGTGATTTCTCTTCACATTAAGAAGCTACAAGTTGAATTGGAATAATCTAAATTTGCTGCAAACACGAGAAACACAGTCATTTTATGGTGAGTGAGAAGTCCTGAGAGAATTGGATGAAGAGTGCTCTACTATCAGCCATTGTAGTGGGCATTGATGTAACTTAGGAAAGGCAAAGAAGGCTGAGGGCAGCAGGTCATTTGAGAATGTGCCAGAATAAAAATAGAGACAGCATTTCTCCTTTGGACTGGAGCAGAAGTAAGGTGGGTACCAAGAAATCCAATGAGGTATTGAGGAAAAAACTGTTTGGTAAGATGGAACTTATTATCACAGGAGGTTGTAGATCAAAATAACCTTGATGCATTTATAGTATTGGTAAATACGTACAAAGAGCGGAAAACTATCTTTTCCAGCTTTTCCCCCCATGCTCCATCAGTGTGAAGGTCCGACCTGAAACATCACCTCCCCAGAAGCTGTCTGACCCGCTGAGTTCCTCCAGCACTTTGTTTTGCTCAAGTTTCCAGCATCTGCAGTTCCATGTGCCACCAGAACTCAGTTGAAGCAGGGCGGAAGGTTCATAAACAAACGTGTGTATGCACCATGGTTATAGATTCATAGAGTCATACAGTGGGTCATACAGTGTGGAAACAAGCCCTTTGGCCCAACTTGCCCACACTGGCCAATATGTTCTAGCTACACGAGTCCCATGCCTGCTTTTGGCCCATATCCTTCCAAACCCGTCCTGTCCATGTACCTGTCTAATTGTTTATGAAACGTTGTGATAGTGCCTGCCTCAACTATCTCCTGGTTATTTAATTAATTTTGATTTCAGCTCTTGGGCTTGGAGCTAATGATTAGGCTTTGCAACATTATAAGCTTATACCAAAGGAGTGTTGCGTTTTGGAGGTACTGTCCCTCAACTGCCCGATAATCCCTCGTTGGAACCATTCAAGAAGAATACGTAGTTTCAGTTGGAAACTTCTGTTCAGCAGACAGCATCTAAAATAGTCTTAATGGGTAAATTATTTCTCTGCTGATCATAGGACCTGGTTTAGTTCAGAGATACAGCGTGGAAACAGGCTTCTCAGCCCACCGAGTCTACGGCAAACATCAATCACCCGTACACTAATTCTCTGTTATCCCTTTTTTTATAACCTGCACACTTGGAGCGATTTACAGAAGCTAATTACAATCGAGTCTGATGAAGGGTCTCGACCTGAAACGTCACCCTGGAAACATCTCCAGAGATGTGGCCTGTCCCGCTGAGTTACTTCAGAACTTTGTGTCTATCTTCGGTCTATCTGCAGTTCCTACCTACACAATTAACCTCCAAAACATGTTCAAGAAGGAACTGCAGATGCTGAAAAATTGAAGGTAGACAAAAGTGCTGGAGAAACTCAGCGGGTGCGGCAGCATCTATGGAACGAAGGAAATAGGCAACGTTTCGGCCCGAAACGTTACCTATTTCCTTCGCTCCATTGATGCTGCCGCACCCGCTGAGTTTCTCCAGCACTTTTGTCTAACCTACAAACATGTTGGTCTTTGGAATGTGGGAGGAAACGGGAGCACCCAGAGAAAACCCACGTGGTTACAGGGAGTGCGTACAAACTCCACACAGACAGCACCTGTAGTGGTTGCAGGATTAGATCCTATTATAGCATTTGGAAACATGCTGGCCATGGGGATGGTGACATCAAATACATCAATGACTTTCAAAGAGTAGAAATGTTCAGGACTTTGGGAAAGGTGTGGGAAGTGGAACTAAATGGAGAGCCCTTTCAAATTAGCAACCAGTTCACATTGCCAACTGCAATCAGTACATGATTTAAACAGGGTTAGTTTTGTGGCCTCGGAGAAGCAACCCAATGTTTTTTCATTCAGATGGTAGAGATTACAAAAAGTATACGTTGATCAATGTTGTTTTTAATGTAAGCATTAGCGATGAAAGGTGTTTAATTTCTTCCCATCCAAAAGGAATGTGACCCCTATCTTGATTAGTGCGGGTGTCGGGGGTTATGGAAATAACACAGGAGAAAGGGGTTGAGAAGGAGAGATAGATCAACTATGATTGAATGGTTTAGACTTGATGGCCTGGTTCTGCTCCTATAACTTATGAACTATCCATCATTTTCTTGCCTCTATTCCCCCACCACCACCACCACTACAGATAAAACGAGATTATGCTAGCCAAGATTATCTTCTGACCACCGAGTCAGAGTTACACAACATGGAAACAGGCCCTTCAGCCCAACTCGTCCATGGCAACCCAGTTGCCTAATTTAGCTAGTCCCACTTGCCTGCGTCTGGCCCATAATACTCCATACCTTTCCTGTCCATGTACCCGCCCAGGTGTCTTTTAAATGTCATAATTGTATCCACCCCTATTGCTTCCTCTGGCAGCTCGATCCATACATGCACCATCCTTTGAGCAAAGAAGTTGTCTTGCGGGTCCCTTTTAAATATTACCCTCCTGGTTTAAGACTCTCCTGCCCTAGGGAGAAAAAATAGATATTCACTTTATCTATGTCACTCCTGGTTTTATATACTTGTAAAAGATCGTCCCTCAGCCTCCACCGCTCCAGTGGAAAGTAGGCACTGCCTATCCATCCTCTCCTTCTTAGTTAAAACATCCAGACCTGATAAAATCTTCGTAAGTCTTTTTTGCGCCCTTTAATGGCATGTTTCCTATAGCAGGGCGAGCACAACTGTGCACAGTACTCCACATGTGGCCTTACCAACGTCATGTACATGTTAACATGGCGTCTCAACTGCTGTACTCGATACCCTGACCATTGAAGGTAAGCACACCTAACACATCCTTCATTACCCTGTCTGCTTCTGTCACCACTTTCATGTTTAGTTTAATTTAGTTTATAGATACAGCGCGAAAACAGGCCCCTTGGTCCACCGATTCTGCTCTGACCAGCGATCCCCACACATTAACACTATCCTACACACTAAAAACAATTACACCAAGCCAATTAACTTGCAAACCTGTACGTCTTTGGACTGTGGGAGGAAGCGGAAGATCTTGGAGAAAACCCACGTGGTCACGGGGAGAACGTAAAAACTCCGTACAGACAGAACCCGTAGTCAGGATCGAACCCGGGCAATGCAGCAACTCTACTGCCGCGCCGCCACTTGTCCTTCGCTTTAGCCTCCTCCAGCTCTGCCCGCCTCAGCCTTCCAACGTTTGGGCTATCACCCTGCTTTGTAGAGCTGAGGCCTTCCAAATGTCCCACGACCCAGGTTCAACCCACAGCAAATCATTCAACCTTTGCCAATTTTCCCCTTCTCCCAATATATGCTGGCTAAAATTCAACTGTTCTACTGAAATCCTCCTATCTCTGCCACTACAGCAAACCATCCCAGAGAGTTCCATATACATTAATCAGGGCATCAATCCCCCTCTTCTGTTTGTCCCATGTTTGACACTCAGCAGCCAAGGCTCCACACACTGATGTTCCCATCCTAATTCCCTGCACTTTCCCCTTGTCCAACAAGATTCTCCTTCAAACCCACTTCTTTGATCAAGCTACAGCCAACTCCTCACATGCTCTCCTTGTCTGAGCGAGGTATGAGCAGGCAAGTAGCACTAGCTCACTATCCACTGGGAAATGATGATGTGGCCACTCTTTGGTATTGAAATCACTATCTAAATAATGTCAGGCAGACACACAATGCTGGAGTAACTCAGCCGGACAGGCAGCATCTCTGGAGAGAAGGAATGGGCGACGTTTTGGGTCGAGATCCTTCTTTGGTCTGAAGAGTAGTCTCGACCCAAAACGTCAGCACAGTCTGAAGAAGGGTCTCCCCTTTTAGCGTGGAAACAGGCCCTTCGGCCCAGCAAGTCCACATGGACCAATGATCACCCATTTATTAGTTCTATGTCCTGCACACACTAGGGACAATTTACGGAAGCCAATTCACCTGCAAACCTGAAAATAGACACAAATTGCTGGTGTAACTCAGCAGGACATACAACATCTCTGCACAGAAGGAATGGGTGGCATTTCTGGACGAGACCCTTCTTCAGTCTGAAGAAGGGTCTCGACCCAAAACGTCACCCGTTCTTTCTATCCATAGATGCTTTCTGACCCGCTGAGTTACTCCAGCATTTTGCGTCTATCTTTGGTGTAAACTAGCATCTGCAGTTCCTTCCTACACACAACCTACAAACCTGCACGTCTTTGGAGTGTGGGAGGAAACCGGAGCACCCAAAGAAAACAGGGAGAATGTACAAACTCCGTACTGACAGCACCCATAGTCAGGATCAAATCTGGGTCTCTGGCGTGGTAAGGCAGCAACTCTACCGCTGTGCCACTGTGCAGTTACATTTCCTTGTAACAATTCCTGTTCTTCTTGTATATTTAA